>NC_070585.1:24978742-25282492 GCF_027409825.1 Scomber japonicus | reverse complement strand
TTCACACTTTCATGTCTCCACTGGGAGAGGCTGGGCCCCTAATCTGTGCCCGTGAGAGCTCACCCTCTTCTCCCCTCTTGAACTTTGTCTTGGTGTGGGTCACCTCACTAGGGCCACAGGGGAGAGGCTGCCTCAGCCAAGCTCTAATCTTGGGGAGTCGATAGATGCTAGCATGGCTGCAGGCCTCAGCTCTGCACAGGCGCCCCAGGGAGAACTGCTCATTTCAATAAATGTAAAGTGATGCTGTCCACAAGCAAACATGAAAACCACACACACACGTTATTATACATTCACACACATACCCACACATGTGAGCCAGAGCTCATATGTACGCAGATGTGATGGAGAATTGGTTGTCCTCGGGGCAAAATATGGAGGAGTGATCCGCTGATGTAGTTAAATGACAGGCAAGCGAGTGGAACATTTGCTCGCTTGATGCTGTCGATGCGTCGCTGCTGCCCCGATAAGACCTTATTTACATTTGTCAGGGTGGAATTGATTTCTTTTTTGCCCTTTACAGACTGCTCAAACTGCAGAGTGGAGCTGTGTCGCACGCCTCCGATAAAGCCGAGAATGTCTGTCAAAAGTCTTGGTTATACAACCCTGACAACTTAAAAAAAAATAAGTTTGAAAAGTTAAAAGAAAAATCAGGACTTTCCTCAGATTTTTCTTCTCCAAACTGCCTCATATATGGAACTACAAGCCCACAACCTTCACCTTTATTTGTGTGACAGAGACATATGTTGATGTTAACCCCCTGTGGAGAAAGGTTTGTGCTGTTTGTGTGGATGTAAAGCTTTGATATGCGTGTGTGCATGTGTGTGCATGCTTGTCCCTTAGGTGTATGTGTGCACTATGTGTGTGTCTGTGTGTGGGGGTGTTAGGTAGGGGGGATGCAATGAAATGGGTGGCTGAGCGGGTGCCTCCCACCATTAAAGCACTAAATGGGCAGCCGGAGGTCCCAGTGAGTGTGTGAATGAGGAGAGTTCTCCTGGGAGGTTAAGGTCAGCAGGTTTCTGATGGGACTATATGATTAAGGTCAGACCCAGCTACTAATGTGACTGTGTGTGGTGTCGAGATGGATGCCAAACTCTAAAGGGTTAAGTTCATAATTTTTTTAACAAACCGAGGTTAAGATCAGACACCAGAAGAGAAAACACACTAATGTACTTACTTAAAAAGTAATCCGTTGTTTGTTATTAAGGAAGAAGATGGGGTAATAGTTTAACAGTCTTATATGACATTCAACACTGTTTGTTAGTTTGTGTTTATATGCACTAGATATTGATGGCAATATGTTGCTATTTTGCTTTTTTAACTTGACAAGTTGTGTCTGTCAATTTTAATCCATCCGTAAAAAAAAAGAACGTCTTACACTTGGCTACGGTAATGTTTCTCTTGGTTTGTCCGACCAAGAGTCCAAAACCCAAAGATCCGATTTATGATTGTATAAATCTGAGAAAAGCATTAAACATTGAAACGGAAATGTAAGATTTTCTAAAATGATTAACAGACCATCGAAATTGTTAAAACTACATAATGATTAATCACCTGACAATCTCAGATTCACTAGTTAGTCCCTGTAATCCTTCACGACTTGGGACTCTTTAAAAGCATACAACTTATTGTGGGAACAGCATGAGGTGATGGAAAAAATGAAACAGTGTCATCTCTTGGCTGGACTTAACATTAGGTTGTTAGCAGCACAGAATGGCTGGCGTTGCACTTCATTAAATTTTAATGAGATCTAAACAATGCAATGATATTTTGACAGATCCAAGATGGCCACTTCCAATGATATTATCAATAAAACATCATCACAGGATAATGACTTTCCAGACTGTCTTCACCTACAGTCAATCCGGTGTAGACCGACTGACAGACACACAGGCAAATAGATAAATCTGACCTCCAGTACTAATGGTATTTCACTTATAGCTGCCAGACGGGCCCTGCACCAAAAAAGTGTTTATTAACAAGCACCCCCCACACCCCCTAAAAAAATAAATTAGAAGTGGTCGTCCCTTCCTATCTCCTTCGAATCAAACTCTAAAAGATTATTCCACATAATTATACTAAAGGGCAATTGGTTGATATGTGGCAGGGTCGGAGGTCGTGGCCTGGTATAAGCAATCTGTAGGCTTTGGTTGGCAGGCGGTAATACGCAACCAGGCGTCAGCCTCTAACCCTATTCCCCAGGCTGATTGCTACCTGTCACCTCCCTTCAACTCATGTAAATTGCATCTGCTTTCTGCAAGGGGGGTGGAGGGTGGATGGGTATATGTGGATTTGCAGTGGTGTGCGTGTGTGTGTATGCATTTGTGAATACATGCCTGTGTGTGTGTGTGTATGTGTATAAGTTGGGGCATGTGTCCACTGTGCCGTCCTGCTGCTGTTGGGTGGTAATGGCTTCTTTGGGCAATCAGAAGGAGACACTTTCTTGACTCATCTCCTTTAATGGCGTGTCCTCCTCAGGCTAGAATTGAACAGTCCCGATATGGCCTAAGGCAGACGATAAAAATTCAATAATTCGGCTCAGTCAACGTTGTGTCATTTTTTTTTTAGAAATGGGGAGTGTAATTACACTGCACTAACATGACATCTGGATAGGGCTGTGTGTTTGGTGTCGAGGTGTCTGAGTGATACCTGCAGCAGTAGAGAGTGGGAGGAGGCTGGTCACCTGGATGCCCCCATGTATCTGATGCCAGAACCCATTCAACCTTGGTAAAGCCTGTCAGATTAGATTGGCAGGCCAGATATAGGTATAGATATAATTCTACAACAGTAGCAAGTAGCATTTTTAGACTGTATAAGAGAGTGTTGACTAATTGCATAGTTTCAGTACTGGAGGAAGTCATATCTCCCAGCTGTCGCATTATGTGTATGGAAATTAATAACTTTTCTTTGATGAATGTCTGAAAGGAGAATGGGTGTATATTTCAGCCTGGTGTATTTCCAATAGATGTGGCAACTGTGACTCTGTGAGTCATTTTAACTTAACACTTGCCACATCTGCCACACTTTATGTTCTACAGCTTTCTGAATAAACATGATTTTTACATGCATCATTTCACCGGCTTTACTTTCACTTAAGTAAACACAGAAATTAGCCCCTTTGAATGGCTGTCAATGTGGGCTCAAAGTATTGTACGCCTTAATAAATAATATGTAAATAAATAATTTGTAAATAAATAAAGGAGGTATTCTACAGTCATTATGGGTTAAATATGCATTTTTAATGCAAGTAAATATATGTACAAACAAGTTATGCAGTATATAAACAAGTAATAATGGTTTATAACAAACAGCGGATATGACAATATAGCTGTACAATTTTAATAATGTAAAACACATGTCTTCACATGTGAAGTCAAAATTGTAGACACACTAAAAAACCTGTTTATAACTGAAGGACAACTTGTAATAAACCATTTATTAAATATGTATATACTGTTTATGAATGCAGTATATAAATAGGGACTTAAAATATAGTGATAGAGTAAATCTCTACATAATTAACAGCTGACTCACTGGGGCATTGTTTTATGTGGAGTCCTCTATCTTCAACCCTTCGTCAAGAAATATATAGAAATATAATTTATATGTCTGGTTTCTTATATCAAGAAGGCAGGCATATAAATTTGTCACAAAATAATGAAGTATACATGTATAGTTTATACATTCATATTGATTTTTTTCCCCTCTTGTCAAACACAAATGTTTCATTTTCTAAAAAAAAAAAGAAGAGAGCAAATACGTTTGAAATGGAAAATGGCTGTGACAGGGCAGCCCCAGTGGTGGTGGGCTGAAGGAGGGCGGGGGGGCTATTTGGCTCTGTCAGATTTTATATGACATTATTATTCTCCGGGTTATAAATTCTGGCATGTTAAGATCTCCCACAACAACGACATAAAATTCAATCAATGACGCCTTCTTTCCCCACCTCAACTCTCAGCCCAGCAGTTTGGCCTGCTGATAGTTCCTAAATCAAAGAGAATAGGTTTCTGCATAATTGTGCAGCAGCAGTGGCCCAGTGTTGGTCGCGAGCAGTGGCTGTGTGGCTTTATGGAGTTAATGTGAATGGCAGCATAAAACACTACTTCATAAAACACTACAGCACTGACATATTGCCAAACAGGGTCCATGTTTATTTATAACTGCTGCTGCTTGTGTGGAGGTGGTGGCCCATCACACTGCTGCTGTTGAGTGAAGGGTACTTTTCTGTAAAAAGTAGATGTTTTTTCTACAGAAATTGAAAACTGGTGTTCCTGTGGCTGAATGATAGCAAAGCTTCCTGCATGTTAAATTGTACTTTAAATACCAAATTATGCTGTCAAACAGATTACTTTGTTCATCTGGTGCAGCTATTAGACAGATTTCTCTCTGGCTGCGTTTCCATGGCAAAATGGTCGATTTAATAATAATAATGATGATGATGAAAAATAATGGTCAGTATGTTTTGTTATAATAACTTTCCCAAAAGCACAATATTTTCAAATGTATTCACTCTCTCTTTTTATGTTCATATTGTACTTATGTACAATTTGTGAGGGCATGTCCATGTTTTACTGTGCCTTTCATTTCTTTCTGATTTTTATTCAGTTCTGTGATATATGTACAATACTGCGCATATAGTATATCAAATCAACAGATAGACCAACAAAGTCACAATGCACCAGATGTTTTCTTTTTCCTCCAAATCATGTGGAAAAAAATAAATAACAGTGTATAGGTGTATTTGAGTGTGTATGTGTGTCTGTGTATGGACGCACCTCTTCTCCATCTGCATGCTGCTGCTTGTCTGCCTGCTGATTGCTTTGATTGATCATTATCTGATGGCCTCTTAATTAGAATGCTAATGAGGAGGAGGTTTCTTGCCCAGCCCATCTCCTTTTCCGTGCCTTGTCTCTGAAATGAGGTGTAATGGAAATGCAGTAATGGAAATGACATGGGCGATGTGGGATGGATGATCCCCCAGTTAATAATTCCAATCTGTTAATCAATGGCCTGGTCGATTGGCTGCCACACAGAGCAGCGACACAAAACCACAAACCACTTGGAGTCAGCACCATGGGTGAAAGGGATTGTGGGAGATGACAGTGATTTTGGGTTGTGGCTGATCTAGTAGATTGGAAAGTGTGTCTGACAGGTTTTTTTCCCCCACCAGCAAGACACATAAAAGTATTTATTTGTTACTTTTAATATCTACAAATGACTCAGTTAAGAAATAGCTTGAGCATGTACATTTTTAATTACTGTATGTAGAAAAAATAACACTCTTTCCTTAATATACTGAGATTTTTCTTCTCTGCTCACAAGGTTAGATGAACATAGAAATAAATCCTTTTTTCCAGGCGATGGTTGTGGGGTGCTGGGGGTGGGTTTGTTTGAGATCAGTGCGTGAAACGAAAACGTATTAACAGCATAATAACAAAAGATTATGTTCATCTGGGGCGAGGCCCTCCGTTTTCTTGCCAGCGCTGACTGTGAAGTCTTTATTCTGTGAGTCGGCAGCACGCTGCACCCTTAAAAAGGTTATTATGTTCCCTCACTGTGGCAGCACCAGCCCACGGAGCTCCGATATTGTGACGGGGGTCGCCTCTACCACATTAGAGCCAATAAATGTGCGTTGGCACTTCCTCAATTTAAAGTAAAGCCCCCTTTCCCTTCTACCTCCCTTCTTCATTCCTAATAGGGTATTCCAGCAACGCATCTAATAAGTTGTGGGATATCTGCGGTGGGATAGTGCTGAATATTTCTCTCTTCTCTGCTATTGTTGCAATGGGAATTTGTCATCTGGCTGCTGTTACTTTGTGTTAAACACCAATCTTTAGTTTGCCTTTTTATTTCTTTTTAATTACATAGACTTTTTTAATATAAATAACAGTATTTCCATCATTTTCATCCAAACAAACAAAGAGAAAATTACTCACTCTACACTTGTTTTAATTTGTGTTCTCTCCTTGAAATAACTAACATGACTCCAGGTGTGTTTCAGGGGTAATATCGCATCGCAAACATCTTTTAGCATCATTCTTAAAAACTGCAGGCCCAGTGTACATATTGTGGCATTTGAAGAAGTTAAGGTTGGAGAATCTAAACACATTCTAAGCTGGGTTATTTTCTGATGCCTATCATGGGAGCTAATATCAACCTTGGGGATCATCCAAAGCCCACTGGGTCCGCAGAGGACTCCAAATTCATGAGGATGATATGTGTGTGTGTATGATATCTGTATGAAAGGAGCTTAAATAAAGATTTGATGATATTGTGATCACCTGTGAACTCTAACAACCACATCGCAGGTTTAAACTTGTTCCGTCAGGAGTGGTAAAAGTAGAAGCTGAAGGCCATGAATAATTACTCCGGCACGCACACTTACACACCTTCACCCTCACATCCGTTACCACATTGAAAGTCTGTAAGTAATGAAGAACATCCTCCAACAGCAGGACAAGCACTTTCAATGACTGATTGGTGATTGATTGCCCGCAGAGCACCTCCCTCACCCTTACACGGTCACTGTGTGAGGGTTTTTCTTTTCATCTTTTTCATCCTTACAGAGAAGGGGTGAGAGAAAGATAGAGAGAGGGAGAAGGAGCATGAATTCATTAAATGTGCCAAACCCTTGCCTCTAAAATTGATCTCCTCTTTTCTTTTTTTGAGCCATGGCCCGATCTCATCTGTATTCCAGATCCATTCCCAGATGATACCACCTCGATCAAGAGGCAAATGCAATGGAATCATAAATCTCCTTTAAAATATCCTGCTTTAAAACGTGCATGTTCAGCTAATTAAATAAGCCTCTATTATGAGTTTACAGTGGTTATTTTCTCTGCTCATTCTGCAACATTAAAAATGAAGGCATTGGAGCTACAAATGCTAAAAGGATACGTATTAAAATAAACACATTTTATTTGTTTGCGGGGTTCATCTTTACAATCTTCAAGGGACTTAAGGGGTCAAGAACAGACTAGCCATCTGCCCTCCTTCGCCTACAATTAACATTAATGATAGTTTAGCTCACTGAAAAGGCTACAAATTTACTCCCCTGTCTGAGTCAATTAACCAAATGATATGTCCCACCTTCTCCACAGCGAGAGTGATGAGACACTTCCTTCTTCTAGCTATCCACAGGCAAAGCCCAGCAGCCTTGGTCAGCATGGCATGTCTTCCTTAAACACGCATTGATTTGAGGCGTTGCCACATTAAACATTAACCGGGGTGCCTGAGCCTCTCGTCGTGAACACCAGGGGCAATTAATAGAGCAGTAATGGCTGGGGCGACAGATCACTCAGACAGCGGTGAGTGATGACCAGTCTGTTACCACCTGTTCAGTGTAGAAGGAAATGAAGTCGAACCTTGGCACCCCGCTGTGAGACGCTGATTGAAATTTACAAGGCTACACGCACGCCACTGACAGCCATGTCGGATTGAACACTCCGACGAGGGCCAGACATGTAACAAGTAAAGCATGCAGCGTGCTAAGGACTGCAGGCACGATAAGCACTGTCAGCGCAGTGATTGGTTGATTAATACACACAAGGAAAAATAAAAGCAAATATATTTTATTGTAATATCTTCCATTTTTCATGTTTGCAGAATGAGATGAAGTAGTTTTATGTACATATGATATTCAAAATTGAATACAGAATATATTGAGATCATTAAGATATTAGGTTTTCAAGCAATATAATGTCTATTGCTTAGACATTAGGCCTGGTTTGCACAGATGTATTTTGTTTATTACAGGATAAAATAAACATTATTATTTTCAGATTTAACACAATAGCACCATTACTACACAGAGGCTGTTGCCCTTTCACCAGAGAGCCATAAAAACAGCTTCTTGTTCTCAATGTCTTGCCTTCTTTTGTCATTTGCTCCTTCTAACAAGGCTTGACAAGTCTAAAGTGGCCCTGTTTGTTCTCCTTTATCAGGCAGGCAGCTCCTGGCCTCTTGTATTCAACACACACTACAGTGGAACCAGATGTCCTTTTGCCAGCGGCACAACTTTCAAGTTGACAAGGTCCCCCTAGAGAATGGGGGATGGATCGGTGGCAGGCAGAATTTGTGACTAATAGCCAGTTTGATGTGACAGGGCCCCGCTGTCTGGGGAAATTGAAGCGCTCTCCGTGTCGATACCTTTTGTGTCTCGCTCAGTTGTAGGTTATTGTTGGCCTGGCCTTGGGGACCGAGGGCCGGGCAGTTTACATTGCAGACACTACGTGGTCAGCACCAACTTTTTTATTGTGGCTATTGATTGGTCCCGGCCGTCCCGCTGTGGCTAATTTGCTTGTTAACATAAATTTGTCAGAGAGCAATGCAGGGGGGAGGGAGGTTTTCATCAGCCTGAAGTGTCCTCGCCTCCATTTTGTCCCTCTCCGCTCCTTCATTTCCACACTATCTGCTCAGACACTTATTTCAAGCCATCCTTTTTGTTTAGCTCCTTGTTCCTCTCTTGTCTAATACATAGGGCCTATTTATTAAACAACTAGTTGTTAAGCTGTCATTTAATCAATACAGCTTCCCTTCTCTCGCTTCCTGGAATTAAACACGAGTTAAACACAAACCAGGCATAATGACCTTTTTATGGGACCCACTCAGCCAATGAAATTAACACCAGAGACTGTCCATTTATACTTATAAGCCTGTGTAAGTCATTAACTTCAGAAAATATAATTTTAAATGACAACACATGGCAGTCAGCGGGGCCACACACTTTCTGCTCCCACCCTTGCTGTCATATGTTGAGTCTGTCAGTGCACAGAGGAATGCCGTGGCTTTCTAACTAACAACAGACTGAATATATCTGTGAGAGAGAAAAAGAGAGAAGGCATGAATTTTATATTAAATTCCTTTGGCTAATCCAGTTTGCTGTTCGGTCCAGACTGAGTTTAGGCAAAATATTAATAATGCATTGAATGGAGCTTATTTTCTTCCTGCTGGAAAGGGTTTAGGGGACTGGTACTTTCTCAAGTTATGCATCTTGGTTATTTGTAAGCACCCAATAACTAAGCAGGTGACAGTTCATTTTATGAGATCTTAAGCCTGCGAAAGCCTGAGAACGCCCCTGGTTGGATTTCCTAATACAATAGAGAGATGGTATGAAAAGGAGATAATGAATTGGTGGAATATTTTCATCCTGTTTCTTTACATCCTTGAATAATGCTGCCTGAGGCAGTTCCTTAACCTTTTGCCAGCCAGTTTACAATTCAGTAAACTTCAGCTTCCTTCTATTGTTACTCTCATTATATCAGTAAACTTATCTTATCTCATTTTATGTCTCGTAGTCCACTGAAAATGACTTAATATCAAACTTTCCCTACTCAGGGAAACACTAAATGGATTTGTCTGGCACAGACACAAGTGAAACACTATAAACACTATTTACTGTCACTGTGTTGAACCATTCTCACATGCCCAACAGTGTTTTGGACCAGTTCTCAGTCTGACTGCGCTAGCTTTAGCTGTCTTTGCCTCATCTTTGGGAAGTATAATTTTGGTTTTGGGAGCCGCTGCTGTCCTGTGGTAGGGGGACATGGCAGGGAAGCTGTCTGATATGACGCACTGTCTGTGCCCCCCAGCATGACACATGTGCACAAGCTCATCCCATGTCCCCCTCTGTGGACGGTGTAAGGTTTCCCAGCATGCCACAGCCTCTGAGAACGAGGGAGCACTAGACATGGTGGTGAAAGCCAATGGTGACATCAGCAACAACTGGCGCAAGATACCATAGAAACATCAATAATATTTCTCTTGGCATTTCAAATAAATCATATCAGGGAGTGAAGAAGTAATTCTTGAGCTATAACCCAGGGAGAATTTGTTAATATTATTGTAAGACTGCCGCAAACACACCAGCAATCCTCTTATTAAGGCCTAGTAATAATAATAATTTTAATAACGAGAAATCTATGTTACACTTATACTATGATACACTTTTTTACACTTCTAAGGCAGTGTAAAAACTATGGTAGAAATCAATATACTTTAAATCCACTGCTGAATATTCCTCATATTTCACAAACACAGTGCAGCAAATTCCTTATTAGCTGCAGCATGTTAGATGACATCTCTCTCACTGGACACTGAGGTAAACAGTAACCACTTAAATGCTGCCCTAAGGGGGCTGGATACTTTGACCTCACCATGACCTCAGCCCGGCCATAACCCTGACCTTCATCTGACCTCCGCCCTCTAAATTTAACCCTAACACCAACTCTCAGCTTGGCCTGCACCCTTCAACCTGATGGCCCGTGCCTCGGAGGCACATCTGCTTCGGGATCCAGCCTTTGAGCAAGGAGAAGAAAGACGAAAGGCGAAATCTGACTCCCAGATGAAATCCACTCAATTTCTCAGTGATCCGCTACCGTGAGACAAATGTTGATCTTTCGTCACTGAAGCAAAAACAGCAGTATGGCTGGCACCGGCCCCTCCCAGAATGCATCACGTGCCAGAGGCTGTCTCCGTGTGGCGTTGCTCCACTGCTCGCTGTTTCATACTTTCATGTAAATTTATCAGGCATGAAATTAAGCTTTGCAACAATGTCAACACCACTCTGTATTTTTGTCAATAAGACAAAAAATGGGATTTCATGCATCATATATTGTATTTACATTTTATTGCAGGTTTCTGGAATTAATCAAGCATATAAATACCACACTAGGGTCAAAGATTCAGGGGGAAACTAATGCACAGTGTTCATATGGCTGTATATTATTACTCAACTGAAACACCTCTCTACCTTCTGAGTGTTGCTTTATTTCGACAGCACCTCGCTCTAAAAGGAATAAAAAATCTAGTCAAATCATATCTGGTCTCACATCTTTTGTAAGACAAGGAAAGGGTAAACATATTCCAAAAATTCTGGCAAATTGGGATTTTCAGTATCATTTTCAGTTCCAGTATTCAACTGTTATGGCAACAAATCAAAGCCTAATCGCTGCACTGAGAATCACTTGTAAGGACAAATATTTATTTCCTTTTAAAGCGGTCTGTGCATTTGCCATTTAACCAAATCAGCCAAAGATTGTACAGGTCTCCTCTGTTGAGCATTCTGCCATGAATCGGCCTACTGGCTCATCTCAAACGTGGTGGTCTTTTTGATACATGGGCCTGCGGACTGGCCCAGGAGCAAGAGAACAGAAATAAATTTCCCCTCCTTACCCTTCCCTCCCTCCTTTCCCTTTCCCCCGTGTCCCCATGACTCCCAAGCCTGAGCCGCACTTTTCATCCCAGCCTCGGAAATACTCCCCTGCGGCTTTTGGCTTTAGTTCCTTTGCGGCCTAAATCTCTGGACCCTAGAGCTAGCGTGGTCCCGGGTTGCAATGGGTGGTCACCGGTAAAGTTGTAGACTTTCAGCATACTGAGAACTACAAGAAAGAGAGCACACATTTTTAGAAAATGGGGGGGTGGGGCGGGGGAGAATACCACCGCATTAAGCAGACATCCTGTTAAAAAACCCTCACTTTTGAATCCAGATGCTCATATTGCATTTGACAGTTGTTGGGCAGTGAAGTTCAGGCTTTAAAGCAACTGGCTTTCTGTTTCTGTTTTCAGCTTTAGCCTCCTAGACTGTAATGAAAGCAAAACAGTAGAAAATTCCCACATTATTAAATAAAACATGTCGGTGGCCAGGGGCCAAACATTGTCACGCTAAGAGGAGCAGAGCACATAGTGATATAGTGATGTTCGATTTTTTAACATGATTTGAATGACAGAGAACATGTAAAATATTGCATAAGTAATTTATATTAGTTTATATTTTGTTAGTTTAGACAAACTAATTAAGAAGAAAAAATATATATATTAATGGATGCAAATATGCTTTTCAGATGGCTAAGACACCCATGCACATGGATTTAATAGCACAAAAGCAACACACAAGTCTAATTTCAAATATATGAAATTAATTCTTACCCTGCGCCTTACAGACATGATATCTGGTGTCGATACTGCACTTAAATGCCCTGTTTAAACCAGAGCACCAATCAATTTTTTGCCGTTGTGGTAACAGACGCTCAAAGCCCCCCCACGCCAGTGCAGCCAGAGGTCATCCAGGGGTCGTCCGGGGGTCACTATTACAGCTCCCTTCAACCTTGGCCGAAGTAGTCTATTAAAGAGAAAGCTCTGTGTCTGATACAGAAGAACAATACCATACCTCATATAGACGATAACATGTTTGCTGTACAGGTCTTTAAGATGAGAGTGAAGAGTTGACTTGACTTCATTTTTAACACACTGAGAAGTATTCAAAAACTCAAAGATTTCTTGTAAATGTCAATTTTATTAGTCTTTATGACCTAACACTTATTCAGCCTAATTCATACATGTTTTTTACATTTACTGTTATGCTGTCAGTGCCTCTTTTTGACACCTTTCACATGGCTGGAAGCAAAGACTGTGAAATGAAGAGGAATTGGATATTTAGCAAGAACAGTGACAGCTACAATGGTTGAATGGACAAAGAAAAGAGTGCCATCTATAGAAACTCAGCTTGACAAGGAAAACACAGGTAACAGAACTGGGTACACTATTGCACACTGATCACTGGGAAATGCAATCACAAATTTTGGTGAGAAATGAATGATTGTAACACAGGTCACCAAGTTTGACGATACTGTATGCAGGAGGTTGTGATTTAAGAGGTAAATACAGAGATTTAGTAACATCCTGTTGTAACGAACTTTTCTTCTTTATTTGTTTTTATAGATGACCCTATGCCAGCAGTGCTAATATGGCTGATATATCAGAAATTGCAAATATGATACTTTTGTAGAAAAATTACCTCCAAATGACTTTGATGAAACGAAGACATGTTTCCTGCTGTCCTTCCCATCATACATCAGTATGCTCTGAGGTAGAGTCTCCACCACCTCGCTTTTTCTCTCTCCCTTGTTGCCTCTCTCTCCACTTCTGACGGCCTTATCAGAGGAATCCTGTCCATAATGGAATCCAGATGGAAAGAGATGAGCAAACACAAGACATGGCAAAGATAGACATTAATTACCTTTTTGAAATACCACATTTTCCAAAGCCTGACTGGATGAATTTGAAATGAAAATGAAAATATCGAACCGATCATATCCCATAGACTTTTTGCCAAGGTATAATCATTTAAATGGGGAAAAAATGTTGCTATATTTAAAGTTATCTTTCTTTGATAGATGATCTCTTTCATCTTCTCACCCTAAATGTCAAAGACCTAAATATAAAAAGAAAGAATGGATATAATAGATTTGTAATGACATGGTAAACTTTTTTTTAGTTTATGTTTTGCATTGAATTTGATCATTGATATCTTACTATATCTAACTCAAGTCGTTGACAATTGATTCTTTGAGTGATGACATGGTTGGTTTCCTTGTTAAAACGTGGGTTTGTAAGAGAAACAGAGTCACAGGTCATCTTCTAGAAAATCCAGTAAATTCCAGCATGAAATGCACAGAAGCTACATTGTTCGAAATAATACTAGTCTCAAATCCACAGTATTGCAAGTGGAAAAAAGAATATAGTACCTTGGGCAGATGAGAGGGAAAAAACATGCCCACCCCCCTCCGGCTCCCTCTCTTCCTGCCTGTCTTCTTCTGCTGGTATCCTCAACACCTTTCTTTGGGATTTACTTAGAATATGAAAGGATTGAAGCTATACCTGGATTGACAGACATTGTGCTACTTTATTAAACCTCATGCGCCAAGTACGGCACCGTATTAAAATTGAAAGAGAGGCAGTGAGAACCCGATTCCTCTGGATAGACAGTGTGAAATCCCTGGTCAAAGCACCTCGGATCTGTCTCTCCTCGCACCCAGCTCTCTCTGAAGCACTGGGAGGCCCTATTGATATTTAGATGATGCAGTCGTAGGTAGGATAGACATTTTTTTTTAAAGATATTGATTTTAAATTGCACATTAGGCCTATTCCACACTGCTCGCTATATCTTAAAGATGGGCCACTTCTCCCTTCCCAAGGCGCTACCTTACGTGTGGGAATTTGTATGGATTTTTTGGGGCTTGTTTGCAGTGATGGGGGAGCGAAAGCAATAAGTGCTCCATTACTTACACAATCTGTGAGTGCTCAGAAAATTAGTCACCAATGACCTCTTGGCCTCTCTCTCATACTCATTCGCAGTCAAAAGACCTGATGGGAATAAGAATAAAGTCAAACTAATGGGACGATGCTCTGCCAGCTACGTAGCAGCTGCCTGTTAGAAAATATAAGCTCTGACGGTTAAATTAATAAAATTATTAACATTTTGATTGATGAAATGTGTAAAATAGAGAATTGTAACCTCAGTGACAAACAAATTCATGTGTAATTAAGAATAATCAGCACCCATACATATTCATACAATACAACACTGTAGCACCTTAACACCTGATGATTAATGTACATAGCTTCAGTATTCTCTGCACTTGCTCTTCTGAATTACTTTACATTTCCATACCTGCAAACATTATTAAAAGTTTCTAAAATTGGATTCTGCCTGGTTGTCAAATTTGTAAAGTAGCTCTTTGTGTGTACACATGTAAAATATCTGACATGTGGTTAACAAGTCATATTTAATTTGAAATGATGTGTAGACAGAGAAATGTGTTCACTTCCTCTCAAAATGAATGTTAACAGTGTTCATTTTGCTGGACGTGTCAAAGACTGTGCAAAGTAGACAGTCAGACGCTGCACAATGTCCTTTATCTCTGCTGGCACTGGACATGGTTTGGTGCTTGATTGGTGCAATATATATTTTTTAGATATTTTTTCCCCCGTTTCCTCTGAAATTTCCACTATTTTATTTGTTTTAAGGAGGTTGCAGCTACATAAAGATCATCACATCTTTACTGTAACCTATACTCACGCATTCTGGGCCATGTGAGGTGAATTAAATGGGTGGAGTATTTCATGATATATTATTGGGTTTTAATTGAAAATGAAAATTCCTGCATGAATGTTTTTCCATGCATGTACAGATAAAGTACCTCTACGACTCCTTCCCTCCCAGTTAATCTGATTTACTCTCGTGTTTCCTCTTGGTGATAAAACTTTTAAACCAATGGCTAATATTTTCTGTGCTTGTGATGAAACCCATTTTCTCACAATAAAAGCCAAAGCCATCATGTAAACACTTTAACCACTTACAGACGTAGACTTTTAATGGGATTATGGTTTACAATTGGAACCTTCTTTTACTACAACTAATCAGCATGGATGGTTTGCTGAAAATTTTACATCTGGAAAAACATCTAAGATTGAAAAGCCAAGCAAACTCTAATAATGTAACACCAGCCATGCTGAAAATGTTCTTAGCCCTCAAATGCATGGTTATTTTTCAAACGTTCCTACATACCCGTTCCATGCGTAACACAGATTGTAGAAATACATATTGAAATAACATATCAAACTGAAAAAAACCCACTTTGTATCTTTGGTCTCTGGTGGCCCTATAAACCTTTTAGAGAAAAACATTAGGAAAAACAGCATCCTTCAACAATTTTGACATTTTGACACAAGAAAACTGTTAAGTAAATACAAGAATAGCAGGGGAGCTGATAGATTTACTCTACAAAAGGGATACATTAAATGAATGACAGAGGTGCTTGGAACAGTGGAAATTAGCTCTGACCCACCACTAAGAAAAGAGTAAATGATCATAGTTGTTCCATTTGTGTTGTGTGTTGGCTGTTGACTCTGGGTCTCTCAGCTGCAGTGGGGTGATTAATAAACGTTTGTTTCCTGTTGGGGAGGCAAGAGTTAGTGTTCCAGTTTCCATCTCCAACCATCTTTTAATGAATTATAAGGTTTGGTGTCTTAGGACTGGTCAGGACATGTGGTAGATACAGAGTGTGATCTCCCAACAAACATTTTGGATTTTATTTTCCTTTCTTTAGGGTCTGAGGCATATTTACTGAAGCATTACTTTAATGAACATTATCTGACTTATTTCAAAATAATTTATTACTCTTGACATTAATGAATAAGAGAACATAAACTGTTTGGGAAGATGACTGTGTGACCAATAATTCACTTAAAGCTGTATACAGTATTTGTTATCAAGTTAATTTAGTACAGGGAAAGACACCTGGATGCCGTAAATCTAACTTGCCTGCATGCACACATTTATGCTCAAACACAAGGAAGGGAAGTCAGGTGGTGTAAACTTAAAGCACTTCCTCTCAGTTATTTTTAGTGAAAATAAAGTAGGATCAGCAAAAATTGAACAAATGATGAGAAATGACCTGGCAGAAGGTTTTTTTCTGCCTCTGAGGTGATACTGAGGGAGGAGAAGAGGAGCAGGAGGGCCTCTGTTCCCCTCCCTTTTCCTGTCTTTGCTTCTTTCCATCTTTTTTCTCTTACTCTCTATCATTCTCTCTCTTTTTTCCTCCATCTTCCTCTCTTCCAGCTCTCTCTCTTTCTCTGCTTCTCTCACCCTCTATATCTTTCTCTCTCCCTTTTAACTGTCTCAAAATATGAAAGGCCTTGTATCTTCCCAACCGTACCCCCCCTGTCCCCCCCAGTACAAAAAAGAAGGGAAAAAAATCCAAGACAAATCACAGTGATGCATTGCTTAATTTAATAAATGAAGCTTGAGAAACCTGATCACACAACACACTTGTCTCCATAAAGGAGCACAAGGGGACTGACTATTGCCAGATGCCGCTGAATGTCTCTGAACAAAGCGGACACACACATGTAATCCCTTTGGGTTTGGGGCGACACTGTCTATTCGATGGGTGCCAACAGAGCTCTCACTCTGTATGACTGACTGTACTTTGACATCACAGGGAGTGGAGGAAAAGATACTCCCTCTTTATGAAGAGTAAGATGGAAAATCCATTTACCCTAGCTGACTCATAACCAGAAAAAAAGGTTGTTTTAACTTTCAAAATGAATCCATGATGAAATGGTGCTGTATGTATGGAAATGTGGAGGCCTAGTTGTCTGGAGGGGAAACAAAGTCTTTCACAACTCTATAGGGCTCAAAGCTTGTTTGTTAAGTGGCAAATTATTAAAACTGGAATTATTTACACTTTAACAACAATTAACTAAACAAGCATTAATATCTGAATTTAATTAGGAACTTTTCCTTTCACAAAGGTCTGTAAGACAGTCAATGTGGATAGTTTACAATGCAAACCTCTTAAAATATTTATATAATCTGTATATCATTCACTCTGATCCAAACAACAATTTATCACATCAGTGCAAGAGAATAAAAATTCAATCTACATCTACCAGCCCAATATCACACCAAAGTGGGTAATAAAGCTGCAGAACCACTCGAGGATACCATGTCAGTGTCACGTTTTGCCTCGCCAAGGCACGAAAAGTACATGCATGTATACTCAATGCAAACAACTCTGTCTAGCGGCCGTAATGATTGTGAAGCCAGAAGTGCTGCAGTTCAGATGACATCTACATAAAGTGACAAATATCCTTATGTTACTGCACTGTGGTTAGGTTTAGTCACAAAAGCCACTTGGTCTGGGATAGGGATAGATCATGGTTTGGGTAAAAATCATCACTTGAAACGTGGTTTGCTCTTCCCTAAGGTTACGCAACCTTTGTCATCATGGCAACAGTAAACAGTTTGTTTTTTTGTGTTGTTTTTTAAATGTCCTGACTGGTGGTTGGAAAGGAGAAGCAAACAGTGTACTCCTGCAGCAAACTCCACATTTTGCATCCATCTAACATGCCATTTACCTGTCTAACCATCCACCCAACCCACCTCCTCCTAGCACTTTGATTCCACCAGGCACGGCTGCATCAGATTCTGGTTGCAATGCAGTTTTGTTCTAACCTCTGCATGTCGTCATACCCCACTGGAGCATTTCTCTTCACAAACCAGGGTAGTTATGGCAGCAATAATGTCATAAAATCTTAGATGTCAGTTATCCTGCGATTGGTTAACTTCTGGTCTGGTGCCATGTGTTATGACATGACATGATGTTGATGCAGTGACGTGATATATATATACGATTGGGACTCTGCGCGAGTGTTTTAATTTAAAAGTGATCATATGATTTGTGCTGTTCCTGTGTCTTCCTTCCTGCCTGGCTGGATCTGCTCTGTGCTTGACGCAGCTTGTGTCAAAAATACTCTAGGCTTGTATTTTTAGCAGAGCAGAGCAGAGTGGAGATGGGATGCTTTTGAAACACACATCTGGTAGTTGAGTAGATTGGCTGCGATCACTCCGCCGGTCACGTCACAGTTAGAACGCAAAGCAGCCGTGTCCATAATGCCTGGGCCACACTGCCTATCTGAGAAAGTGTGCGTCATGAAAATTTTCATTTCAGCCTCCATGTTAACAGGTTAGACCAGCTACACGTCCTGTGTGAACCACGCATGTGCAGCAGCACGTCATCTAAAGATTTAGCATCTGTCATTTATTTTTTTCCATGTGATGCACTCAGTTCTCAGCAAAAATAGGATCAGTTAAAATGATCCGTTGATAGTCATATTGACATCATACCACCAGCATTATGCCTTTCACCATAGTTTCAATGTTTCTGTAAAATATGTCAGACATGAAAATAATATAAAGTGTCAGCTTGCACGGTCCACGCCGCGGCAGGGAGCTACTTTGGCGGTGAACTCCAGCATGGAGACATACGGAGCTTCTTTTCTGGACTCCTGCTCGCTTTCTGTGTTATTAGTTCAAACCGAGACTCCTGCCTGTAGTTTTACCTGCTTCCAGATGGAGATTTGGTGTTGTTATTTTCCCTATTGGTTGTCAGTTTCCCTGCTGACAGTTAGTTTGGAGGTATGTTTGTCAGAGTGGGTTTGGCTCATTTGGGGAACTTGCCGTCGTCTGGAGGGATTTTCTTCACTTGGAGCGGTGACGGGGGGGTTTAACTGGCAGAATAATCAATAAAACCCATCCTGTGTGAGGAGTGTATGTGGCTGATGCAGAAGTAGCCCCAACCAGACCCCACTATACCTGTCAGAGGGAAAGCTTTCACCTCACATATTTATTTTTCAAAATAAAATTTATGATGACATGATATGAAACATTGTGTTATTGATAGCCATTATCAAAGTCAATCTCTATGTCGAAAGACAGCTGCATCTATACAACACTACGCGTTTGCAAGCTGTAGCATTTCAGCGATGCGCGCACACACTGCTCAGGTAGAGGTAGGCAGTGTGTCTTGGGCTTAATAAGGCAGGTCATCTTATATTTACATCATTTTTTTCACTAACTTTTGCATCCTCTTATGAAACATTTAGAATGCATTTAAATACCATGACATGTATGGCAATTATTATTTAAAGGTTATATTGACATGTTACCCAATTTAAACAACGCACCTATCAGGCTGGCTTTCAAATGACACAATGTCATCTTGTTGTGTGACTTTCTAGAATAGCTAGTGCTCCACAGCATGCAAAACTGTCCTTGAAAAGATGGCACCATATAATCCATGGACAAATACATTGCAAGCTGACTTAATCTGTAGGATCACAGGCAAGGATTGGCCACATTATTAATGAGCCATTTAAACAACACCTCTTAATCTGTTGTGTGAATAGACTTTCATGATAATGCACAAATGATGTGTGAGTAAATTCCATGATTTTACCTAATTGTAAAATCTATATATTTTATTTCAGTTAACTTCTAGTAGTTTGATAAACATATTTAAAGTCTGACATCAAGTAAATTGCTAAAAGAAGTGCTAAAATAATCTTAGATCATGTTAAAGGCAGTTACATGATTTGTTAGAAATATAAAGCCATGATTCTCTGTTGCACCTAATCACACACTGGAGTGATGGAGCTGGATGTGAACTTCAATTCAAGGTCTTCAAATGCAATCTTTTTGGCTGCTGATAACACAACATTGCCTTTATATTATTGTCTTATAAGGTTGATATAGTGAACACTTAACAGTTGATTGTTTACACATCCAGCAGATATAGTGCAACATTAGCATTCATTTGCGTTTTGAACTGTTTAGCAGCTAACTGCTCCACTGTATTCACAAGCAATCATTACTTTTATCAGCAGAAACACAGTGAATGAGAGCGACAGACTGCACCAGGACAGTAAAGCTACAAGCACTTAATGCTCTGTAGAATTGAAGAGAGCCACAGAATTGCAGGATAATTCTGTATGGGGTGACACCTCTCATATTACACATAATAACTTAAGCCATTGTTAATCACTCCTTTTGTGATAGACAAATATCTGCAGTATTTGTGAGAGCTTGCAATTTTTCTTAATTAACACAACACAATGGCCAAATCATGTGTGTGTGTGTATATATATATAGTATATAGTATAGTTTCTGTTTAAAAAAACACATTATTTTCCTTTGCTTGAAGTTTTTCCTGTTTTCTGCAATTTTACCACAAGAACACATAAAACATCACTAATTACATTTTATTTTATGATAAACAAACTTTAAGACTGAATATAAAGTAACATACTGTAGCTTGACCATGAGAAACTATATTTTGCTCCTTCAAGGATTACATTGGTTTAGTCAATGAAATATGTATTCCATGATTGAGAAAGAAAGATCTGACGAAATTCCTTTGTCATGGGTGGGGAAAGACGATTATTTATGGTATTGTTTCCGCTTATGGATTTCCTTAATTAAAACATATTGGCTTCCAAAAGCAATATAAGAAACAAATTGCTTTGGCATGGCTGTGGCAGTTGGAGGACAGACTCTGCATATTGGCAGATCAAATGAGGTGGGATTTGGAGTCTTTGAAACTACATTTGTGCCTCAAACTATGGTAATGAGGCCTAGCAGAATGATATCACCATCCCCAAATATTTAGTTTGTCATTTTGTGGTAACAGGCCCCGCTGTGTGTGCATGTGTGTAACGTCACTGCTGTGTGCATGTGTGGAGCAGCTTTGGAGGGCTGGGTGAGTAGCTGGGGATTACTTTTGCAGATTACATGTAATTTTAACAGATTACCTTTCATTAGTTTTTTTCCCACCATAACTCAGATATAATCTTATCAATTTCACTTTATCTTGAATTATGTTGGTATTTCAAGACTCAGACTGCCACTTAACATAAACCAAAATAATTATTTTATTTTATTTTTCCTGTAACAAATCACCTCCTTATGTAATCCGCTGATTTTTACTCTGTGTACAATATGTGCATAAATCTGTGCGTCCTGTGCATGCATGTGTGAACGCCTGTTTGTGTGTGCACCACAGAAAGATGTTTTCAATCGGGTGACTGTGACAGTTTCAGCTGGGACCAGGACGAGACCGTGAGACATCCCCTCCTCAAACAACAGCGAGGGGTGGCGATACACTGCAGCGATAATGGCCTCTTTGAAAACAAGAAGGCCCTCCCCTTCTGTATTTTGGAGGGAACATATGTTTGCCTGTCTCTACTTCTGTCAACAGTCTCCACTACAGTGGCAGAGACCAAAGAGAGCTCTGTTTCTCATGTGCTAAGGGGAGGGAGCTTCCCTGTCAGGCGGGGCTGATATGACGACTCATTTCACAGCAATGCACTGTTGTGGTTTCTCCATAAACATGGATATGAAAAATGCTTTTTGGGAGGCAGAAGTCTGTGGTAAAAACAAAAACATGACATAAGCTGTTCCAAAAAAGAAAAAAACTGCTCTATCAAAATTGGTAAATCAAACTCTACCACTCGACCTCTCTCTACCCCCAACCATGACTTTTACTCTTTCTCTTTTTCTGAGAATGGATACTGAAACCAGATGTTCTTAACAGATAACAAATGTCAGACGCAATTGCAGACAGCACACCTGGTACAATACAGACTGGCCCAAATTTTCTGAACAGTTTGACTTTCCCAACTCTTTTCTGATCAGTTTCCTGAAGTCAATCGATTGCAAAAACAAAACATAAAAAAAAACAATAAAAAAACCCATCATATTTTGCACTTCATCTCTGTCATAACACAAGACAGATGTTTAGATGGTTAAAACATTTAAAGGCCTCATTTCTTATTTTCCAATAAACAAATATCAAGGATGGACAAATTATATGTATTTTGGAGTTTTCTTTGCCAGTAGCAATTATATTCAAATCATACTGCCAACTGCAAGTTAGGTTGTTGAAACATTCTTAGTTGCACAATCCTAAACTGTCCTATCAGGGTTTTACTGGTTTAATTTATTTTACCAAATATAAAGCACAAAAAGAGTAGGTTTTCTCTTTTCATTTCTGCTGCCAAAGTGCCCATTTGGATTACAGACTAAGTCACTTGTTTTTACGTTTCTGTCACATGTTTAAAAAAAGCAAAGCTACAATGACACCATTCATTTTCTTCATCATTATTGACACCCTCACATAACCCTGAGCTATTGTGACATATTGTCTCTGATCTGTGGTTAGCTTTTTTGAAGGTCTGACATCATATGCACTGTATATAGTAATCCTCCCATACTGTTCATGGCTTGTAGAGTTTTTGTGCCAGGGACCAGTAGGGGAGGGTGGTCTGGTCCCGCAGACACTGATGATTGATGATGCTTCTTGTGACACTGACAGGGAGGGATCAGCAAAACAACCAAAAACTTCTGCATAACTCTGCTCGAGCCAGACGCCAGCCAGCCACGCTATTGTGTCATCAACACTGGCGCACACTCACTGAGACACTAGTAAACATATCCGCCCACCAACATACACACACACACACACACACACACACACACACACACACACACACACACACACACACATATTGAAAGTCACTTAAAGGGATGGGCTTGATTTATTATTGCTCAAACATAGTTTCTCATACTTCATAAATGGATGCTGGACATGTTTGCGCCCTAATACACTCCTATAAAACGATGATTATCATCTGTTCTACATGGATAGGATTACTACAACACCTGTGCTCCCAAGCTCTCAGTTTTGGTTGTCTTCTCTCCAAAATCAGTTTCTAGCCACCTGTTCCTATGACAAAAAGGGTCTCTGAGTTCAACCAAAAACATCCACTGCTTGCACTGCAAAAAATATCAATCTGCTCTACAGCCATCCATCAAAGCATTTAGTCTAAAAAGATCCTTTAACCATCATCCTAGCAACTACTGACTGGGGTCGCTGTGGACCCCAAGAATAAAATGATGTAAAAAGAAAACCATCATAGTGAAATGTCAATGTACTTCTCTCAAAACACTATTAGTTATGCAATTAATGTCATCTGATAAAAAAAGATTTTAAGAAAGTTACACTTATGAGTAGTCACACTTGTTGAGTAAAGTGGGGTACAATCTTTCCACAAAGCCTTAAAAATGACTAATACAGAGTGCCTCTACCCTCCTGATAGTGTGTGATATTTTAAATTAGGACCCATGACAAACATGAATTCAATAACGTTCCCCAGGACTCCGATATATTGGTATTTTTTTAAAAAGCACTAATTAAAACAGAAACAGAAAACAATGTTAAATGTTAATTACTGAGATTTGAGAAGAGTAAAATGGGACTATTAACATAATCCCAATCATAAAGGTTTGAAACTAACCCCCATTTTAGCCAAGTGCAGGTGAACATTAAACTATGAATCAAATCGTCTATTGTAAATATCCATGGCAGTTTACAGAGTTCCTGGTTGAGTTTTGCAATACTTATTGCTCTTGCTTCACATAATTTTGCTTTGTAATGAATTATTATTTTCAACTATTTAGACAACTTTTGGTTTTACATCCAAATAAAGGGGATTTATTCCACTACAATGCTTGTTTTCAACCTGGCTGATCAACAGCTTTTTTTCTCCAATTTTTTTCTCCAATTTTTTTCTTTTTCTTTTTTAGTGATATTGTTGTGTTACCATAACTCATAACCAAAAGTACAAATGTAAGAGCCAAATTGTAATCATCCAGGATTTTCTTTTAAGACAACTGAAACAAGTACTGACTTTCTCTTTCGTTAAGGGTGAAACTATATGCCATCAGTTTCCAGTACTAAAACAAAATGACTTGTGTGTGCATATTTTTTGGAGTGTGGGTCCTCATAAATCATAATTTTTCAATTTTACTCTTGCAGCTGCCCAGTTATATGATTTACAACATTAATGTGTCAAGTCGCTTTCATTTTATTGAGTTATCAATTTCTCTGCATAAAGAACTCTAACAAACTCCTGTGACAATTCTCAGCACATACAGAGATGACATTTAAAGAGTGAGCCATTAACAATATATCTGGTTGCAGTCAGAACAAACCATTTTATTGCTGACTGCATATCAAATAATGGCGTCTGTTGCTACATGTGAACAGGACGCACCAATGTCTCCTCAACAGCCAGTGGGCCACATAGACCATCCTGTGGTCGCTCCCATTTGGCGCCATCCATTCAGACCCAGAATTCCTCACTTCATAAAAAATAGTTCAGGCCCATTCACAGTGCCTATAGTAATCAATACTACCGGCACAGCTGTTAGACCATAAAATGGCCCTTAATTTGGAGACAGCCCCTTCCTCTCTGTCAGCGGGCTTCAGTCTGTTCCTAGATGTTGGCTGTAGCTCACCTAGACATGGGTAAAGATGACAGTGACAGGACAAATGTGGGCTGAAGATGATGCTAACTATTTCAAGGTTGCAGTTAAAAGTGCACACATTCCTTGTTCATATAAGTCACATTATTTAGCCATATTGCCTGACTGCATCCAGGTGCTGAGGTTGCCATAATTGTATGTAGCTTGACATTAACTGCAGAAAAATGTGTCAATATTTGTGCTGAATAAATGACAAAGTAATTAGAAATAATATCAAATAATCCAACACCAAATTTAAGCAAATGACTGTATCCCCCCAAAGTGCAGGCTTTTCCTGGCCAGTGTTTTCTTCTTCACAGAAAGCTCAGCAGTGAAATACTGTACTACAATGCAGCGGTGCAATCTGATACATTTTAGGCGAGACCTTGAAGTAGGCCAGAACCACATCTATCAGTGACTAAATCTGTCCTTGCATTCTCGGGGAAGACTCTCAAGGATGAAGCACGTCTTCAAAAGCATCTCTCCCTTTTGATGTAAACTTCTGTGACTGGTAGGGTGCCTCTTCAGCCCTGCCGTCTTTTAATTGATTATGTGAGGCAGAGGGCACCGTATTGTAAATGAGGTGATAGACAAAGACCGCAATGCTCAGTAGCTTCACCCTCTGTTATTTTCCGCTACAGTGGCGGTTAACAGTAAAGAATATCTAGATGCATCGTTCAAGTAAGAGGTCATGGGAACATTCGGTACTAAAAGGAGATAATAGAAAATAGAGCAATGTGCAATCCACTATAAAAAAAACATCTTGGAAAATTCTTGCCAACTTTAGTCTGATGTGCTTGTATAAATGGAAAAAAAGTTTTTGTACTAAAATGGAATAATAAACGCTGTCTTTTTTATGACAAGCAAATATTATAAATTAATGAATATGCCAGCTAAATTTCATGGAGGACATGAAATTCCCTGTCGGCCATACGGGCGTGCCGTGCCATAGGCTGCTTTGAGTTGCAACACTTGCATATTCATTACATATGAGTACTGAGTACACACACACCCACACACAGACACACTGACACACACATACATACACATATTGTCCTTGGGCACTCACTAGCAAAACAAGCAGAGGAGTCTAGACCTGCTTTTTCCCCCAGTGGTAAAAAGAACGTTGTTGCTAATAGACTGCAGTGGTGGAAATAAAATAAATCTTTAGACTCCACCTCTAGCTCAGGGCACCATGACATTTGACAGTCTTTAATGGTGCAGAATGAGACATGTTTGGGAGTCTAGAAATTCAATTGTGGCGTATTGATTCTCAGCCGTCTGTCATTATTCCCAGGTTGATTGACAGGAGGAAATTGGTTACGTTAAGTATTTCATATGTTATAGGGGCTGACATTTGTTTGCTTGCTCTCTATGTCAATATTGTTGGAGAGATCTGTAGCTTTATGAGATAGCATTATACACTGACTGTGGCTTTTGTGTGATGTTCCAGTGTTTTTCCTGACATAATTTAAGATATATTAAAAACCAGCAGAATCTTGAGGTGTGTAATGCCAATATTATTGTCTTCCTCCAGGGGATCGTGTATGTTCATAATCGGTGGCAGCCGCATGCATGTGCACATATGTGCCCTGCACGCTGCGCAATTACACATACACACACACACACACACAAAATATATTCTCTGCATGCTTTTGGGCAAACGTGCCTGTGACAGTCAAATGGAGCTGTTTTGATTGATCTGTGGCCTGTGCTAACTGGGGTATTTGATCCACATTAGCACAGACATATCTCTATTTTAAATGCATGTTAACCAGATTGGAGCACCAGTTCTTCTGAGCCAAATATCCTGTCAGTCATAGAAATGTATTCTAAACTTCTGAGATACTCTCTGGTAATCATTATAATGTACTTTCCTCACAGATCCACTCTTCTCTTTCATTTGAAACACCTCCTCATATTTAGTCTTAATTGGATCAACAGCAAATTTAAGTGCAGCTTTGTTTGCAAAGAAACAGGCCTAAAACTGATCCGATAATTCAACAAGGTTTACACAATATCATTTTGTTGCATACCTTGCTATTTGTCTTCTTTCAAGTCTAGTGAGTGGTCCTGATATGTACCTGTCACAGGTGGGATCAATAAGCTTTACTGGACGAGCTGTGGATGATGGGACTGTGTGTTTTGGGAAATATTTTTGTTATTTGTAAGTCAATGTGGAAATGTGGAGTTATCATTCAAATAAGACAACACAAATATATGTTGCCATCACCAGTGATGTTATTAAAGTCTTGGTATTAAAGAGACCACTGGAAACTGATTTTTTCCCACTGATACAGACTGATTATCTGTTTTTGAAGAATATCACCTATACAGGCATCACTGTCTTGTAAACACTAATTATTTTCATTTTTCCAAAGTACTGGAGGCTATGTGCAAGATAAATCACATATTAACGGTCATATTGGCTGATCATTTTGGCTACTGGCTACTGTAAAAGTGCCAAAAACTGCAGGTTAGTAAAATTACTTTTCATGCTGCAACTTGTAGTTGACAGTGAAAACAAGAATATTGTGTATACACTCCAAACAAATCTTTTTGGTCAAATACAGATGTTTTTCCCATCAATGTTTACAGAGAAGACTCTCACGAGACCTTCAAGATGAGACATAATGTAGTTACCATTAGATTAATGCAACTGCAAAACTTTAATTTATCACCACTAGGTTTGTATGACACACTTATTCCTGGACTGTTTGCGACATTGTGTTTCAGTGTTTATTTGGAGATTTTTGGGTCTGAACACACAGACACACCTTAAGCAGGTAACATCACACCATCCATTGTGCTTGCCCTCTATTGGCTATTTCAGAGTTATTCTTTGCTGGTCAAACCTAAAAGCAAATGTTTAGCTTTAACTTGCCCATCCCTTATGCTACACTGACAGAAGTCTCTCCATATAGATCTCCATTCCTGGGTCAACACTGGCTGTTGGACTGGGCAGTGGTAAGGTCAGTAGATCAATATTAAGCCTATGTCCACTTGCTTATATGACATCGTGTTGCCTTTCTAAAATCTCACTCTCAAGAAGATTTTATTCTAATTCTCAAATCTGCTTCAACGCTCTGCCCTAAAATGACTTTAAAAAGGTTTTGTTGCTCATTTAGAAAATGTACCCCAGAGCCTTGCCTACCCAGGTTGAACCAAACATCTCTGTACAGAATCTTATCCTTAGCCTGGAGCCACACTTGTTGGATTTAGTATTAACCTGTCTTCTTCTGCTGTTTGACGGACATTGCCAGGTGTTTGAGTGGCTCAAGGGTGTGGTGGTCTCCTTAGTACGTAGCTGTTTCATTGTTGTATTGAGCTAAAAACATTGCTTTGTAAGCACATGATACCAGGCCTCAGGCTGTAACAATCAGACTGTGGTAGTTTCCCCTTTATTGTTCTCCCTGATGATTTTTCATGTGCCAAGTGCTGCAGCTTTAAATTAACAACTTTAGTGTGATCTAAATTAAAGTAAACTATGTTATCGATGTCAGCGGTGTCAATAATTGATACCATTTACAATTAGGTGCAGTGTGTGTTCATGAGCCAACTTTTTTTTACTGCCGTATGGTTAATAAAACACATAATGTATTTAAGTGTGAATAATTACTATCTCATCTTTGTGCCAGGAGCAAAATTGGTATTTTGCACTGTATGATGATAATTTATAACTTACAGACAAGAAAACAAAGATAACCAGTCAGGGATGTTGTGGTTTTGTCTCCTTTTTTTTTCTTCTTCTTTCTTTTTTTTACCTCTCTTGTTTTTCTTTCTTTCTTTAACCATCTGGCACTGCTCATGGTAGATTATCTTCTATTTCTTCCACTGATGTTACTTTTAAGAGAACTATAATGTAAATCACTTTTATTCTCGTTGCATTGTTCATTGCTCATTTTTGAGCAACGGCCCATCAGATACAAGGTATTTAGAGCAATAAAATCTGAAAATGAACAGGGCAATAGTGAGGAGTTGGAAAAAATAGACTATTCAGAGAAGTTAACCCAATGAAGAGCTTCTCCCACCTTTGATACTCTAACTCCTGTTAAAATTACTTTAAATGACGAAAACAGTTTTTAAAAAAGTAACGTAAAGTAAAGAAAAATCTAAATTAACCTACAACACAAGGCAAAATCAACATTTTTTGAACAGCACACCTAGGTTACTGTCATGATCACATGTGATGACTGGACATCAGGCCTGTTCTGACTCCAAGCACATTAAAGATTGATGCATGCCTGTGGGATACAGAAGGCCTGGGAGCTGGTTTGTTGTTAATAGTCGAATTCTGGGAAACCCTAAGTGGGGGAAATGTATTTTATGTAATCCCTGGATTAGCATAGCAACCAGCTAATGGCCAGGAATGGACGTCCTTTAAGTTTTTGTGTCCATTTAACCTGAGGCGACATGGTGGATGGACGGGGTAGAGAGAGGGAGGACTTAGACCACCAGCTGCTACACAGAGGGGGTGGTCAAAAACTTCAAGCTGAGACATGCCCTTCTTAAACACAATGCTATCATTAGAAAATGGCTACAACAGAACTTAAAGTTGAACAAACAGGTTTTTGTTGCAGGCATTTTATCAGATTAAAGCTGGACATCACAGGAAAATGCTGCAAAGGAGCATCAGAATCTTAACAGTCAGATGGAAAAAAACCTGCAACAAAACATTTATTCCCAATTAAAACTTTGGAAGCATTTAAAATTCAAACTTTATTGAATAATATGTTTGTATTTCATTATGTGGTTTTCTCTTCACCAAGACTGTGCAAAACATAATTAGTAGAAAGGTTTTTTGTGTTCTGGCCACAATTAAATGATTTTTTGTTTTTAAACAAAAAAAACTTATATAAATTGTATGTCAACAGTTTATAATTCATTAAGATTTTGATTTTCAAGCTTCCCAAAATGTTAATGATTAAAATATATTGTAATTTGTCACGGCGTCTCATGGCTAGACTAAATGACTACTTTTAACTGTAATTCATTTTGGTTTTGTAATCAGTCAACACCCCATTATTATATTTACAGCACACTTTGCCCAAATGTTTTACATTTCATTATGGCATTTAAAAAAAAATAAAGTATGCCTGTTTTATAAGAAACACATGACCTAGATGGAGAGGGCTGTTACAGTGTATCTCTCTGTCATACAGTACACACACACACACACAAACATGCTGAATTGGCTAAATTATGTTCTACTGTATATTCAAATAGATAAAAACGCCACAATTATGTAAATATAAACTTTTCATAAATCAACATCTGTCAAGATAATATGAAAGAAATCAGTGTATAAAAATAAGTATTCCTATAGGTCCACTTATTCTGCATTACATACTAAAGTGTCAAAGCAATTTCATGCAAATTGGTGGTCAAATGGTGTTTTGAGCTGGAACTCTGCAGCCCAGAAGACTCAAATACGCAGCCTCTCAAGTTTTCTCACTTGAGTCGTCAAAAGTGCTCAAAGGGTTTTCATCACCAATCACCACACTGATCTCTTTGCATTCACGCAAAAACCAACAGAAAAAAGAATATGACAGTTGGATCTAAGCTGTCCACAAACGATGCCTCAAGGCTTGAAGTGTGAGTTCGACCGAGCGTAAAATGTCAGACGGGGAGCTTCCAGGGAACACTTGTTGGCAGGACAAAGTGGAAACCCAGCTTCATGTGAGGGAAAGGGAGAGGACGTTTGGTTTGTACTTTGCAGTTTGCGAATGGCTCCGCATTCCTCTCAAATGTCATCCAAGACAGTCTTGCAACACTCCGACCAGAAACAGAAGTTGTAGCCTATATTTTAGCTGGGTGATTATTTATGTACCTGCCATGAATTTTCACTCAAGCTCGCTGTGTACCAAAACCTCCCACAAAACCAGATGGAACAAGGCTGAGTAACCGCAAAAAGCATCAGACACTCAAGATTCTCCTTTTCTTGAGTTATGAATACACCATATGCTGTGCAAAATTATACTTGTGAATCTAAAGGCTGAGGTTTGTTTGTGAAAAGCTGTATGAGAATAAACAATGCAATCCTACTTTAAGACCTCAATCAATCTTATCGGGTAGTAGGCTGGATTTGCATGATAAAAACAATCAAATTTGTGGTTTTGAGAGATGATTGCTCATGGTATCCAGCACCAACTGCTTTTCACAGCTAATGCTAATGCATTATCCACAATTGCAAGAGCAGCATCATACACTGGCTTCAGAATCCATTAATAGTATATTCCAATTGAAAAAGAAATCTCAAGCATCATAATGTTACTCCATCAGCTTATCCTGTTTCAGCAAAGCAACGCTGTGCACTGAAAACACACCATCACTGACAGAGAGAGCCTAATCCAGTGATTGGTTTTACCTTATCACACAACTTAAGGAGTGTACACTTCTAAGCTGACGGATTGAACCTCTGTTCGATACAGGTTTGCAAAACTGAATCTGTTGAGCCTCCAAGATTTGATATGGGTATTTAAAGCTCTGCGCGGCATTAACCGCGGAGCACAACAAATAGCCTGCCTTTTAACAGGGCTAGGGAATCCCGGGGCCAGTTGGGATGCAAATTGAAATGATCCAAGAGTGGATTGAGAAGGTGAGGGTGGGCTCGGATGGGGCTGCGGAGGGTGGATGTGGGAGTAGTGAGGAAAGAGAGTTGTAGGAATGTGGGAATGAGACGAGGTGGTATGAAGCTTGCGGTAAAGGCTAGCGAGGTTCTGGGTAGTTAGCTGTGATTAGCCTCAAAGACTGACTTATGACTTGAGTGACAACTGTATAGTAACAAATAGAAGGATGCTACCATGCTTCTTCCCACCTCCTCCCCTTGCCACGCAAAAGGGTAACAGTCATTTGGTCAGCAAACAGTGGATCACTACTCAGCTCTCCACTATTGATGTGTGTATTTGTGCTGGTGTATGTTTCAGTGCGACTGACAACAGTTCAAGAGGGGTGAGAGGAGAAGCGGATTCTGTGCTTAATATTCTAGTTACACATTCACCATGTGATGAGTCACGGTTTTATCCTGAATTACATTATAATGATGTAAAATCAACAGCATCAGAGCTGTTGATTACACAGCTGTGAGATTTTGCCTCCGGCCTTTGTGATACGACAAGACGGCATAGAGACATCATTTTTCAGAATTATCGCTGATCGTAAAATCGCTGTGGCAGATGATATTCTTCCGCAGACAGGCAAACAGACTGAATTGAAAGCATGTTGGCAAATGTTGGGAGTGAGAGTGACTGAGTTTAAACGATACGTGATAATCGAAACCATGCGGAGCCTTGGCCAGAAGAAACGCCAGCATTAGAGCAATGGAACCATGCTATAAGTCGTGCATGCTTACTCTATTAGGTACACAGTCTGCAGACCAGAACATCTGACACCACTAGAACAAATGGGATTATTTTTATTCAAAATTGCCATCATGTTGGCACCTACAGTGAAATATCACCCCTGGCCAAAACGCGCTGACTGTCTTTCAGTGTAAACTTTGAGGCAGTGATTTTAATTGTTGATGCCATCGTGCCAGTATAGGGATGTGTCAGGGATGTCATCATGTGTGCACGCACATTCTCCTGCTTACCTGCACACACACACACACACACACACACACACATAGAGGGCTCATTAATTTTCTGCTGTTAATCAGCCACCGACTAATGATACGAGAGTGTAACCTGGGTACTTTTCATCATTGTAATTAAAAGGGGATAAATTAACACAGTGGACATAAAAAGAAGAAGACTCCCCTCACTGACCCTGTTAATCAAGACTGGAATGATCAGCCTAACTGGGATTTAATTGCCTTCTGCTGTTTTCTTCCAGCAATAATTTGGTTTGTATTGGCTACGCTGTGCCACTGAAGTAAGCCAAGCCCTGTTGGCCCATTAAAAGCTAAGGCACTCTGTTTTGTGGGTGCGGGGGTAGATGGGAGGGGGACGGAGGGGGGTGATGGCAATGCACACAGGGTGACTCATGATCGGGAGTCCATGGAAGTCAATGTAAGACTATAAAGAAAGCAGCTTCCCTCTCTAGGGTGTGGTGAGGTTTAAGGGCTTTCACATACAACTTTAAAGAGCCCAAGTTTTAAATCCTAGGATATACTGTTAAATCACATGGGAGGCTTATTGTTTTCAAGGCTTCACATATAAGCACTGTTAACCCTCTAAATGCCATTGAAACTAGCCCGATGTATGCTCATCATTATAGCATACGAGCAATCATCGGCACGGCAGGTGTGAGTGAAATGCGTCTATGTTCTAGCATACAGTTCATGTTGCCCTACTATGTTTCCAGTTATTATCCAATATCGTATTACGTTATGTTGAATAAGTGACTCTCGCCCCTCCCAGGTCCTCGCCTCCCATCTGTGTGTGTCCATATATGATTGAGCGTGCATTTGTATGAGCACCAGCCCGTTGAAACCACCCTGACATCACTGTGAGCTTTTTGCAGCATGTGCAAAACCATCTAGTGGGCCGAGATTGAAACCTTTTCATTAATCTATCATCAGTTGCGACTGAGACTGTCTGTGAGGCAACGCTGTGTTTTCTTCATGCTGGGAATAAGATGAGACGAAGTAAATATGAAATAACATGCGTGGTTGCAAAGAAATTGTGACCGGCTTTTCCAAGAAAGTTTCTTTTAGTATTTTTATCCAAACGCATTAAAAAAAAGGATCACGAGTAACAAGCACGCATGAAGTTATAATATGAAAATACAGTATATTTGATGGTGGAAGGCAGATCTTTTTCTCATTAAGGATAAGATTTGACATCCAGACAAGGTTAACAGGCGCAGATGCAACCAATTTCCTTTCCTTTCTTTGTCTCCTTTGGTTTAACAGTTTCATTGAAATGAGATATTCTCTATTTGAATAAAAGTGACCTCTATAAGGAATTGTTCAATTCATGCAGCCCTAAGCATTGTAGAGAGTCTAAATCTATAACCAACAACATATCTACACATTCGCCCTCTAAATCCTCTAGGAAGATGAATTTCAGTAACTGTTGTTACAATTTTTTTTTAAAACATCATATGTACGATCAAGCCTTTATTTTCTTGCTTGTTTTCATTTAATCGTCCTCAGCTCATCCTCCCCAGCGAGCCGTGCTGAGACAGTGTCAAGAAGTAAGATATGATTGTATCATCAGATATCGATCCCAGCCCCAACCTGCTCCATTGCCTGGTATTGATTCCTCAAACTGGTGCAAGAGGCCTGAAATTGGTCCTTGCAGTGTATTTCACCGGTGCAGTGTTTTTTATTTGTCAAGAAAACATTCATGCACTGCTCAGCCGTGTCAGTAGTGCTCGGCTGTCTGATAATCTGTCTGCTCTTTTGTGCTATATTTGTCTGTGTGAAACCTCTGAAATGGTTGTAATATGTTTCTACAATTGATCTGTTTATGTGTGTGCTCTAATGGTTTTTATTTGCAAAGTGCAAATGTGATAAGTGCTTCTTTAGTCAATGGATTTAACTGTTCTCTCTAGGCAACACCACCATCGTTTTCAGATGTGTTTTTTTTTAAATACATGGAGTCAGCCTTAATTTCTCATTTTTTCACCAAAAAGTTATCCAAACCTCTGCACAGAAAACAGATGTGTTAGTAACTGAGGGTATGTACTGTAGCTGAGCAACTTATACTTGACTGTGATTCTGATGCTGAAAAATGCAACATTACATTCAAATCGTGTGCTTGAATAAACAAAATATATTAATAGGAATAAAAAAACAACACAAAACAAAAAAAACTATTTGCAGCAATGATCATACATACACAATTCTGTAATGATAACAATGCAACTGATATTTTGGTGTGTATGTATGTATGTATGTATGTATGGTTGTATCCAGTAAGACTTAAATTTAAAGTGAATCTTCTTCTCAATCTTTAAATGCTCTGCAATTTCAGAAATGTAGAATCATAAATCAGAAAATATGCTTTTTTTTCTTGTTAGTAATTTAAAAAAATATAATTGAAAAAAATATTTTTGAGAGAGGAATTTTTTGTCTAATAATAGGGCAAAAACCCATAATTCTTCCATACAGTAGCATAGCTGTGATATAGCTCAAGGGCTTGCTCCACTGCCGATAATACCTATTATTCCATTGTTGCGTCCAACTAAACAACATGACCCTGCTCAGTCTAATGAAGTCCCTAATTTAATATGCCACTGTGCTTTGGTGGCAATAGATTCAAAATCTAATCTGGGCCAAAACTGATTAGGCCTATTAAGTGGTAATGGAGCGAGGGGCACTTAGCATGCTTGGAGGTTAAGCACCTTTATCTAAGGCGTGGCTGCTCTTTTGTTGTCCTGTTGTTAAGCTGATTGCATAGCTGTGACCATCTGTCTACTTGTGTGGTCTTCATTTTCTGTCAGATTCTTTAAAGATTTTGTTTTTAACACTGAGTTTCAAATACATAAATCATGCAGATACACTCTTGTCATTTGTAATGTCAGAGTTTTTACATAAAACCTGAAAAGTAATACATTTTTATCTAATATCAATTACATTTGTAAGTTTGACAAAAGTCTTCAAAAACATTTCATCATGTATGTTTCCTGTGGGTTTAGACACCTGTCATGTCAGTACAGTTTGATATTTGCTGTGACAAATAACCATCTGTAGAGGGATATGGACAAAAAGTTGGACACCAAATTTAATTAAAATCAATGGAAACTGTGACAAATGTGGGAACCCTCAACACATACATTTAAAGTATTAACACATAAAGTAAAAACTAACACATTTTATCAGAGACAGATTTTTAAAATTGTACTCATTAAATGGAATAATCAATTTAAATAGTACAAACGCCAAGTTAATCAGGTGTTAGAGAGGCTGTATGCACTAAAATCTCCCCAATGGCAATAGGCTATTGCGTATTACTTAAATAGTGGAATAAGCTTTCAGCGCCTTTTGATGTGTGACTGATCTGCCGACCAACACAACCAGAAGGCATTCCTTACCCAGAGAGCTGGCTGTGGATCCTCGCTCTTTGCCAGCTGAACGCTCACTGCCACGGCACGTTTTCTTCTCACTCCCAGAAGGCCTTGACACTTTTCTGGCATGTATGAAGGATGGATCACGGTGCATAAAAAAAGACAATGTCCTGCAGTGTTGAAAATTTATGGCCGGACAGCTAGTGTAGACCCATATGTTTAGGAGGGGAGATGGGGCCATTCTTAAAGCTGCAATCAAATACATCTCAATTAGAGCTCTTTTCTCCCAGTAATACCTGCTTTAATTTGATGGGCTCAAGACAGACATGCCAGACTGCACTGGGAGAGGCATTTAGAGCCTTTGACATGGTTTTCATGCTAGCAGTGAGTGGAGTTATTTCTCCTGTGAAGAATTTTTAACACATAGGCCTGATTCTTTAAAATGCTTGACATAATATAAAATGATACCCAACATCTTAAAAATGCTTATTTTATTGGGCTCAAGACAATTAAAATTTTATAGTTTCAAGTTAATGGGATGGGAAGATATTGCAGCTTTTTTATGGAAAAAAATATAGAGGCAATTCATACTTCAACCTAATAAATATATTTATAAGTAAAATAAAACTAGCAAGGAGGATGTATAAAAGAGTCCAAACTGCACTCACACAGTGTGTAAAAGATGAGAGACAGCAAAGATAAATGTCTTTATTCTTAAACTATGATTTTGGTGTAATTATCAATAATATTCTTTTATTTTTGTGTAAATATACTGTAATAAGTTAACCTACACAAATATATTTGATATGTTTTCATTTTGTACAAATTAGTTTGCCATGAAATACCCAAAGGAAGGTAGAAATGCAGGGAAATTACAGAGTAGGTGATAGTGGTAAAGTTTACACATCTAAAGCAGGCATCAGACGCCATCTACTGGCAAGCGAAGCTGATTCATCCTTCAACAAATTGGTTTTAACATACAATCCACATTCCCACAGAGACTGCTGCTTTAAAAGGATACAGTGAATTTTGAGGTGTTTCTATATGTATTGAATAACTAAATGTGTAGATATTATTTGATTGATTTTAGTACAAAGTAGAGATTATGTCCTTTGAGAATAAAATAATTAACACGTGGAAATTAAGGTCTGTTTTCTTCTACATTTTACATTAGCAAGGCAAATGGAGAGGGAGGATGAAATAGTTATATGCTATACTAGATTTTAAATTGGACTTAACAAATATTCTGCTTCTAAATTAAAACAGGATATAGCAATTTTGTGGACAGATAAGAGAATAAATGGATCTCACTGATTCCCATTATGCCTTAAATCAGGAGAAAGTGTGTATGCTGAAAGCTAAAACCAAATTTACCTAAACAAGAAAAGCAAATTTGTTGAAACAAGCCAAAGCCAAACACAAACTATACAATTTAAATAATTCAGCTCAGGACTCAATCAGTCCCCATCCCCAGCCGTTTCATTGTACTCTCATAAGATTTTGAGGCTGAAAGCACAGGCAGGGAGCAGCTGAGCACCATCCTGTCTGTGACTCCACCATGTGACCCTGAGGCCTGTCTATCCAGATGGCCACTTTTTTGTGTGCCTGTCTATCTCTCTGCCTGTCTCCCTCTCACGACTCCACCCGGCTGATCCGGTCGCTGAGCGGGCTGGGAGCTTTTCCTCTGACAGCTCACTGAGCCCTGCTGCTAACCAGCGCCGAGCCACCAAGATTGGCATAGGTTACATAGTTCAGTGTATAATGGATTAAAATATGTGCAAGTGTGTTTAGATTTGTTTTTACTCATGCGAATTTCAACATAATATTATGTTAAAACTGTTTACAGCTCCTGCATTTTCCCAACATTGTTTAAATTTAAAATTTCAGGTCAAAAAACTGTCAGTGATTGAGTTTTCTTCTCCGATCATTCTGTTCTATATTCTATCTTCAGGACATTTATATTGTGAGCAAAAATTGAAGTGATAAAAATTTCTGCAGGCAGAATTGTAGCCCTTTGAAGAAGATGACTTATTCTGTATTTCTGAGCTGAGGTAAATTTCTTCCTTTATATTGTGACCAAAAAACTAATAAACAACTAAACTTATAATGAGGAAATACTGGCTGATCAAACGATTGTTATTTCTGTAGCAGGGAGCAAGCTTCTGGCTCGCAGCTAGGCTAGTGGTTTCTCAAAGTTGAAATAAGTATCTTTTCATGGCCACTGAGCAACATTTGACAATAATCACCACAGTATCATAACAATCTGTGTATGTTTTTCCTGCCCTCGGGAGGTAAATGTTATCTAATAAGGAAGCAGCAGTTGGGTGGAAAAATGCCCTAACTGGCAACATTTCTTGAGCGTAAAATGTTCCACCTTAGATCCAGTTATTTTCAACATGCGGTGTCAACCAATCAGGGGCCATCAGGAAAAGCTGAACACATCACGCACATATCGCCATTGAGTGCGCCTTTCAGCACATAGACTTTTTCATTTGTCTTTTTGTTATCATGTATGAATTATGTGTGACTAACAACTGAAATTCATACACACACAACACAATAATAACAAAACTGATTTTTTAATTTATTTATCTATTTATAATTGGAATTGCAGGAGGGGCAGCGCAGTATCCTTAATGGACCACATGCCCCTGCCCATGAGATCACATTGGTGTAAGATGACTCTGGCTCTCTAAAGACAGAGAGATGGCAGTCCTCAGGTGGGCGTCTTCCTTACTTAGGACTACACAGACCACGCCCCTGACATGGAGGATCTCCTCGAGTCGTGTTTTTATCGTTTCTGGACTTAAGTGTAGGCCACTTAACTATCTAAGCTTTCGTAGTGATCATCCCATTTATCTGGGATTATTGCAGTGAATTTACTGTTTGGTCTTCTTCCAGGCCTAAAATGTCAAGTCCAAAGTCATGTATGCAGTAGCTTTATTCGGTAAGACCTTTGCAGATCCGTCCAAAGCTGGTAGCAGTTGATCTTTGGATAGAGCATGAAATAAATAAATCCTCTTTAGCAGATCAATATTCATCCCATTTAATGCTGGATGTGAAACTGCTGGATTTGAGGTGGTAATGCTGATGTACAGCTAATCGTTGGAAAATAAGCAGCAGGGCTTTGCGATTCTCTAGCAGATAGTTTAAACAGGAAGACGGATGAGTAAATGCCGATTGTCTAGGCAGTGAAAAACCTGGTAGTGATTACTTGTAATTTATACCTTCCAATTAATACGCAGAATGTCTCCTTCAGAGTGGGAGGAGATGGTGTAAGGATTCGTGTTGATGAGTGTGTTATTGAAGCGGGAAAATGAGCCGGTGACACATTTCCTGCTGTAGTTTCACAGTAATGACATTGTACACTAATGATATTAGTTGACACTGCTTGTATAAATAGAGAGAGGGGAAGTGAATTGATATAACAGAGGGATGTGAGGTTCCATTATTATTCTTGTTCCCTCTGTATTTCATTGTATAAAGAAAAGCCAGAGGACATGACCTCTGGCTGGATTGGATTCTGGCACGAGGGAGGAACCGACTCTTCCTCCATGTGTAAATTCACTCTGTGGCAACAGCACTAAAGCACCTGTGACAGAGTGTGACAGTGGAGAGCCCTGTGGACTGATAAGTTTGCAGTGCACACTGTAAGGCCAGTTCCCATAGCATAAAATACATTAAAGCATCAAGAACTTGACCAGTGTAATTTATGGCTGAACTTTCTGTTCCCTGTTGTGAAGTGCCCCGCCCACACAGTCTCTCCACCATTCTGGCCAATGATTTACTTCACTTGTAGCTACTATGAATTGAGGGCTGAAGTCTGCATACCGACTCTGTACAGTCCTCTGTCTAATGTTAGCAGGACTCCAGCTTGCTTTGATGGATCGTCCCAAGATGTGTCCTAATTCCAGCAACAAATGAATAAGGAAATACTTTGGAAAAAATGGACATCCAGGGCCAATGCCTCTTCTCTTTTTTTGATTTTTATTATGAAAAATTAAAACCTCCACTGCTTTGTATGTCTTGACTTCACAGCCTTCACTGGGATAAGTAGGATTTGCGTTTTTTTCAATTTAATTTTTAATAACAAAAAGCCAAAAAGGATTTCTTTCATATATTATTGGGTGCTTTCAGTCTCTTTTTACTCATGCCAAAAATATGTTTTTCCATAAAGCACCCAATCTTACAATATTATAATACTCTAGCAGATTAGAAATAAAAGCTATGAGGTTATGAATGAAGAAACAGTGCTTTTCTTTTGGTAAATGGCTTATCATCTGCTTTTAGACTTTTTTTTTTAACAAAGTTTGCTACACATCTATTTTTAACGCTGGTTTGGACATTTTGTGTAAACCAAAAAGTTTAGTCCTGCAGATTACCATAAATCATGATGCTGTTATAAGCAGGACTGTGACATGATGACAAAGAGATCTTAAAATATAAATATTAGGCCATTAAACTTGTCTTTGCTAATCTGGGATTACACTGATGGCCTAGCAGGTACAAAATCTATTTTTCTTCTGGCCCACATGATACCCATATGGCTGTGCAACTGACATGAACATAAAAGCAGTAAATTTCAAAAGTTCGACCTAAAACACCTGTACTCTTGTGGCTGCGACTTAGCTGAATAACAGTCAAAAACTATTGTTGAAGAAAATCACCACTTTTGGTGTTTTCAGTAGAATAAGCAATGTCCATAGTAAAACAAGCAACAGTATTGTGGTCATAGCTTTCATGTTTAATAATTTACGCTTTGTTTCTCTGTATATGTAGAAAAAGTATGACTTGGAATGTAAATTCATAAAAGTGGCAGGTCACTGAAACTGTGCTGGAAACCAGAGATCCCAGTACAAGGGGCGGTGTGGGGGGTGCAGAGGGCGACCAGCTCACTGCTACAAAGCTGCCGAGCCGGGATGTTTACCAAGGATTTTTGGCTCATGAAGCTGAAGGGCTACGAGAGAAAAAGAAGAAAGGAAAGACGAAAGAGGAAGAAGAAGAAAAAAAAGATATTTGGCATTTCAGACTTTTCCTCAACAAACACCCCAGGGTCTAAGAGTCTCATTTAAATAAACAAAACCAAGGGGGTTGGATCAATTTGTGGACAATAAGCTTTGCCTCAGGGCCCCGTGCTCTGACAAGCTTCGAAAGTGGCGCCGGACTGTGTCTCGCTGAGTCAGAGGTAGAAATCCCATCCTTCAACAAGTTGTTGTGAAGCAACATTCACAGGCTTCACTGGTGGCCTCACCCACCTTTGCAAAACTTTGAAGTTAGTGGAAGCAGACTCAGGCTCCAAATAGGCAAATCTCCATGTACAAAATGGCTGCTTGCCACAAAAGGTGTAGGAGCAGTGAAAAAAAGCAGCTCTTGGCTGTGGGGAGTGGAGCTTGGACTGAAACCACCACCTGGACCAGATGTAGGATTTAGGAAACTGACTGGAGCACCTGCAGGTTTCAGCGGCCAGGTCTCTGTCCTACACCACTCCAAAGGTCCCAACCTCTCCTCAGAGGTAAATGAGGAGGCTTTCATCAGGTTTCCATGTTATGTATCTCTGACAGCATAAGTATAGTGAAGCCAGTGTTCTTGACACTTGTAGTTTCCGTGTATGACCAGCAGAGGGAGACCACAGCCCTAACAAGCACCACATGATTTGTGCCTGGCGTTTTAAAATTCATCAAAGACTGCAAGAAATCATTATTTCTGCACTTACTTAGCAGTTAGAGCTTCTTAGGATGTGTTTAATATGCAAAGGAAAAAATATATATGGTCCATAAGACCCATATTCAATTCTGAAATACTGCTTTGTTGCCCTATTTGCACTACAATATGTGAGCCTAAACACAAACACAACAACAAACAAACAAACACTTTTCACTTTTTATGATTTTATATTAATATAGAATGGTTAGAAGTGTGTATTTGAAAGACTGCAACTGATTGAAAGAAGCTCAGACTTAAATATTAATTTATAATAATATAATAATAATGATTTTTAAATGGCTTAACTTTGGTCACTGTATTGATTTAATTGTACAGATTGGTTCACAAGCCTCTCACAATACATTGCAGTCTAAGAAAGTGTTGTATCAAAGAGAATTTATATTATGGAGATGATTATAAATACTACAGTGACAGTTAGAAGTTCATTAAGACCAGTGGTCAGCTGTGATGTGTCTGCTAGACCACTAGAGACTGAGCTGTGTCCACAAAAGAAACCTTTTTTTTTAACAAAAAAAAGACAAGACCAAGGGGAAAAAAGGATGATGAAATGATAAAGCATATATGAAAGGTATTACTGAAAATCCGAAGCCATACCAATATTGTTTCTTTTCTTTTCTGTTATATTTATGGTTCTGGCCTTTCATTTATTCATAGCACTTGATGTTAATGCATTGCCCTACACATCCAGACAATACATTTAGCTGAAATCTATCCAATAACTAATTGATTATCTCCTGGTGGTCACATGACTGCTGATGAGCACATCTTTCATGATCACATCCGCCATTATATTTGTCAGGATGTAGCTCTGACCAAAGGGAAACAGAGTTTGTTGTGTACATTAATACAATACAAAAAACAATGTATTCTTAACATACCAGTATCAACTTTTATACACATATTATTATTATTACAGCATGATTATATGATTTTCAGGGGTATGTTTCAACTTTGTTTTTGTTTTGCTGCCAATCAACTGGTTGCAACAAATGGAAGAAATAGTCAGTTGCTATGAGTTTTACAAGCCAACTGATAACTTTTAACAAAAGCTGCTCATAGCATACATTTTACTTTGATAATCACAATCTTTAAATTCTATTACTAAGTAATTAATGCGATTCAATGTGTCCTTAAAACTGAAAGCTTCTGCAAAATGTCTAGATCCCATGACTGTCAAAGTAAAATGTAAAATATGCACGTGTTGCTTTGATTGTACTTCCAATTTATGTATTGCTCCAACAATATTGATAGGGGACAATAGAACAGAGAGTGTCAACCTAAAAGTCTGGCAAAATACGGCCAAATTATTATTCCACTGCTTAAAGACACAGTATACAAAAATACATGATTATTCAAGGCTGTCTGTTGCGTGTTGTGTCACCAAAGCAGTCCCCGACCCAAGAAGATTATTCATTATTGCTGATTAGACTAAAATGACATAACATTACATTACTTTGTCCATGAACAAGACTTTGCCTCTTTTCTTTTCTGCTTCTGTCTGAGTCACATCAGATTGATTTTCATTGGCAATGGTGGTTGTTTAACAATGAAGACAACGGCTCCCATGATCCCACGCTACTTCATGACATCACCAAACTCTAAAGTTTCTATTTTCATCTATTTCTGTGCCTAAACACACAAATAGACACACTTATCTATGTGGATTCAGTCCTTTGTTCAAATGAAACTGTAAATTCCTACTTTTTTTCAGTAGTGATGAACTTCAGAACTGGCCCTTCTTCATCTTATCTACCCGTCATTGTTCAGCCAGGAGGTCACATGGGGTCGTTGGCAGTCTGTTTGACACACGGCTCTGCAATCTAGACTCCAAAGCTTATCGAGACATGTCCAACAGTTCCACAATATATGACTCTCCATAAAAGGTTAGACACTCAAATCAAGCTAGCCAGATACAATGAAAAATATGACATCACTACCAAGACAGAACAGAAAAGTATGATACCACCACCAGCGCTGTCCATCTGCTGTCAGATACACACTAAAAAGCATTGCTTCTTTCTTATCAAGGAAATGAATTAATGAGAGTCCCAGTTGAATTTGGCTGCAGGAATACATTAACAGAAATAACAGATTCAGCAGGATTGATAAACAGAAAGGTTCCCAGTCTATGGAGTGCAGCCCTCAAGGAAACCACTAAGAGAGAGAGACCATAGTTTCTGGAACAGAGCTGACAAGATTCATAGTGTTTCAAAGGCCCATGCCAGATGATATGTGAGACATTGTATTACTCTTGTTGTTGAAAAATAGGATTACACATTTAGTTCTCTTTAATTCTTTACATGACTTTTCCTAGACATTCTTTCTGCACAAACCATGTTTTAAAATATATTTAATGCTCTTGAATTGACGGTATCATGTCCTTAATAACTGATACAACACAAAGAAAAACTTTAAAAATGTTTGTTTTATATTATAGTCAGCAGCTTCACTACATTACATCCAAGGAAAGACCTGGGAACTGTGGGCAGAAAAGTCTCCAGAATCAAAGCACAATGTGGACCAGTGAATGAGCAGCTATGCTTATGCTGCTCTACTACACTACACTATTTGAAAGAACTATTTATAGGCAACATACACACAGAATTGAGTTGGTGTCCTGTAATAATTACTTATATTTGTTCATGTTTCAAAAGGGGAAAACAATTTTCCATTGTGTCCACTTGATTTCAAATAGAAACATCTTTATTGGTTTTCACGTTTGACACCAACATTTTTGTAAGGATAAAGATGCCTTTTTGCAGATTGTATAAATAAAGGAACTGAGACTTAATTTCTTTGATCCCATGCTTCCTGAAATGGCCGGCTTAAACATTGTTCTGCTGTTCTCTCTCTTCCCACAGGAGACTTTCCATCCCATCCCAGACACTGAACGAGCTATAAGCCTCACTAAGTCACTTTTAGCTCCATCGCCTCAGCTCATGTAAGCCAATTCATGCTGAATAAGACCATGTTAATCTAGGGTTTACAATGGGACTAAGTAACTTGAGTTCTATCCTCTGTTAACCTGAAATTGCTGCGATGGCCAACTGGACTCATGGCTCGAGGGCTTTTGTTGTTACTGTTCCCAAAACAATGTGTTCATGTTTTTTCTCTCAAGTTTTCCTGTTGCTTCGTGTGGCTCAACAGGAAGGATAGGAGGAGCACACACATACACACTGTGTCCTGAAAAGTAGCTTCAGTTCCCATAGCTTCAATTCATTTTCCTTCTCTCACCAAAAAATGCATATAACATATTGCATTCACATCATACACATGTAGTTCTGCAGACAGGGTATGTTCTACTTTACAATTAAATCCATCAAATGAGATGAACATACAGCTCTATCTATTTAATGTTGTTAGTATAACAGGGTAATTGTTACATGGGGCAGCGCAGGTGAAACCAAGTGCAGATATAAGCGAGTAGATTAGGGGAAAGGCTGAGCATCAGTTGTGGCAGCCAATGGTTCAGGAACCACAATAGGCTGAGCCTGAGTCGCGGTGCTAGGCAGTGGAGGGGAGCTGGGAAACAGAAAACCAGCAGCCATGGGAATCATAGAGACCACACCTTCCTCTGTATGCTAACTAGTGCCCAGGGAGTATGGCAAGGTGAGACACATAAAAAGGGGGATGCTTAAGGGGCAGGATCAGGCAAGAGGTTAGCCATTTGAGGGCAGAGATAGACTGAAAGCTAGCAGACTGGAGGACAGCCTGGTGACAAGCAGGGCCAAATCCAGTTGACTGGGTCGCAAACTGGTTGCTAGCAAGCTAACTGGGAGACAGGCTGACAGTAGCAGGCCTAAAGGTAACAGTCTGGGAGACAAGTTGATGGTTAGCAGGCTGGACGCTAGCCAAGTGCAGACACAGATGAGAAGACAGGGATGTAGGAACATGGTTTTTATTTTAAGGCAAGGAAAAGGTAATACAGGTCTGGGGAAGCTTGGACTGGACTGGCTGAAGCTGGAAGCTGGAAGCTGGAAACAGAGCTTAGGCTGGTAGCAGGGAAGCAGGGCCAGAGAGATGAGGGACAGGAGACAGAGCAGATGGGACTGCAGGGAACAAGAGACTGGGACTGGAGCCAGAGCAGACAGGACTGAAGTAACCAGAGACAGGGCTAGACCAGGAAAACAGGCAACAACAAGATAAGGATAAATGCAGGAGAAATGGCTTGAAGCATAGACTGACTGGTGCAGTGGCTTCAATCTGAGTATAAGTAAAGGTCTTGATTGTAGAATGGGTTGCAGCTGGTGGGGCTCAGCTCTGACTCCAGCACACCTGTCTATACTCACAAAATCACACACAGGGAGAAAGAAGGAAAGTGCCACTGGGGAAATGGCAACAGGTAGGAAGACATAGGACTGAGGCAGGAATTGTGACAGGAATGCACCATGAAAGTGAAGCCTACATGAACAAAAGGTTTTGTTTTAAATCTTAAGAGACAAAAGACTTTCATATTTCCGTAATAAGTATTACTGCATTGCAATGGCCATTTATCTTTAACAAAAAACTAAAATTTTAGGAGAGAAATACTGTACATTCTGTAGGTAGAGCTCTTTTATGGAAATGAGCTGTGTCTTCAAACAAGACTGAGGTTGTTTGCTTGAATGTCTTTATTGTTTGATTGATTATATGAGTCTTGACTGGTTTAATTCATATCTTGAATCCAGTAATGATCAATATGTATATGTCTTTTTACAATATTTTACTCCAGATTCACAAAGATTAAATGAGTCACAAAACCCTTGGAGACAGGACAACTCTACAAAAGTAGACTTTAAAGTCAACTGGAGATTTACGATCTCTTCTACTTTACAATGGGACTGTTTTTGCAAACAAACCTGGTGTGTTTTACTTTGGAAGCCTTGACAAGGAGTTTGAAGTTGATGAAAACCTGTCATCAGGAATACTCAGATTCAGGCTGTGGTGTTTGTTGGTGTGGGAGACTGGACTTATCAGCAACTGTCTACACAAAGTGATCTATGACAGGAATCATCTCTGTAGGCTAGATACAGAGAAAACAGCCACTTCAATTGGTGCAGTGTAATAAAATTAATAATTTATAAACAATTTAGTATAAATTAAAAGTGGATTGATTCTTTTTAGTTAGAAAAATATCTAAAGTGACCTACATTCAGTCGTAGAAAGTGTTTCAATTTGCTGGTGATTGGTCTTTACCAGAAAAATGTCATATGTGTTAATTTTTCAAAAAGTGGAAAATGAAAGAAAGGTGATCACAGAAATTCCAAAACCCCTGAGTAAAAATGCAAAGAAAGAACAAACCATGTGACAGTACTGGGCAAAATTATTTCTTGACAAATCTCAAAGTTATGGAGACAAAACTGCCACCATACTAATGAAAATGCTTAAAAAATCTTGCAGATAATCTCCCATTTATCATCAATCTATTTTTATCAGTTGTTAAAACTAATCTGTCGATATGACTAACCCTAACCCTAACACATGCCAGTTTCCAAAAACAGAATTCAAGACTACAAACACCCAATGTTTGCTCTGACTGAGTCCATTTTATACAGACGATCAGTCCATATTTTGACAGACTTTAAATCTGAAGCACCACAAAAACACTGCTGCTTGCTTGTCGAGCTTTCCAGACGAAACACAGAATCATTTCAGATGTCATTTTTACAGCTCTTTACATATTCACACAAAAACTAATCCACACAAAGTGTCCAAGATTACTCAAAGGTACCTCCAAAAATGCAGTTATCAGAGGCCCTGTGTGGAATACAGTCAAAGAACACCCTGCCTTCTGCTCCTTATCTCTGGACTCTTCAGTACGGGTGAGTGTTTGGTGGAGGGAGATGAGTGGAGCTGCAGAGAGGGGTCTCGGTTGTGTTGTATATGGGCACTGGAGCCTCTTGTGACTGGACATTGTCAGGTGGGGTCAGTCATAGGGCCGGCCTCTGGGCTCACCAGGAATGCAGCTGTCTTATCAGTTGTAAAGGAGCTCTAGACCCTCTGAAAGAAAAGCAAATGTCTCCGTAGGAAGACACAGATGGGTCCTATTGGATATTTTTCTTGCCCTGCTTCATGCTACTTGGCAGATTTAAAGCTGCGGTGCAGATACCAAGTGACTCCAACTGTCATGGAGCTGTGATTTAATACGTTTCCCCTTTCTAGCGCTTCACCTCCCTTTCCACTAATATTTTGATAGATTTTAAATTATACTGATAATAACAATTGTTCATCTAACAAGACGGTAGTTAGATAGGCTCAAAGACCCATTCTGCACATTTCTGGCCACATAATATTGAGGTTTATTCCTTTTTTTCTTGTAGTAGAATAAATGTCTCTTATACTGTTTAGTTATCTGGCAGTGTGTATTAAAAGAACTATCAATCAATTTTTGAGCAAACACATATTTTTAAAAGTAATGTCACTGACAAATATCATGACAAATATCCAAACCTGAAACTATTATTTGATTTATCGATTGACTGAAAAATAATTTACAACAATTTTAATTATTTGTTTATTTTAAAAGCAAAATGCAAAGCATTCTCTATTATTCCAGATTTTAAATAGCAAGGCTTTTCTGCTTTTCACTGTTAATGTAATAATATATATATAATATATTTAGGCTCTAGGAAAATCTTTTGATATTTAATAGACAAAAGAATTATTCAGAATAAAAAAACAGCAGATAAATCCATAATGAAACCAATTTTAGTTGCAGTTCCATTTAAACAGATCATTTTATATTTTGCATAATACAGCTAAACTTTAAATAACTAAGACAGCAGCCTGTATGGTCAACTCTTCTACATGATTACACACTATAATGCAGTGCAGAAGCACAAATCCAAACGTAAATAAAAGTTCATACATTTGACACTAAGCTTGTGGCAACTGAAAAAAAGTTTTTGTGAGAAATTCAGCAGGATTTTCTGTCAGCTGTGATGTTACCATACTCATCCCATAATCTCTTGCTCTGTCTCCTCAACTTGGCAAGCCTGGCCAATCGAAGACCTGAAAGGGATAAGTGATAGAGGATAGGATGAACCAATTACCGTGGTGATGACTGAAACCCTTCCTACAAACAGCCGAGTCACATAGTCACAGACTTGTTGCTCAGTGGGAAGTGAGCGCTGATGGATTAGCGCTACAGCTAACAGGCACAAGGGCCAACACGGCTGGGGGCTTTGGCCCCATAACAGGGGGGCAACACCTCCATGTGAACCTCATAAAAAACAGGGCATCAGGAGGTAAAGGAACCCCCCTTATTCAGAGCTAGCCAGCAGCTTTGCGTTGTTAGGACTGGCACAGTGATGCTGTTGAGTGGTCATGACCCCGTCTCCATGGTGGTGAGAAGTTGACAAACCCAAAGTAGCCTAAATCCTCCAGCTCACAGAGAAACGACTTATATATAGACTCAGTCTGGTCTGTTCTTTAAAGTCATTATCACTGGAATTAAGCAGGGCATGTGTGATGTGTATAGTGAAGTCTTCAACAAACAAATGTTTGTTTTTTTTAAGGCACAAGTAGTCAATCTGCTGCACCCTCACTGGTCTGACCTGGTGTGGAGATACCAAAGCAGCAGTGTTGTGGCTTTGTGTGGGAACAAAAGGAGGTCATCCCCTCCGGATGCCTGCCTAGCATGTTTTAATTGAACTCCCACTGAGCTAAACAGAAAATAAAATGGAAAAAAAAGGCTGACTATGCCAGAGTGGAAACAGTATGTGTGGTATACTAATGCAGTGGGAAGGAGAAACAAGACAGTGTCAGGATCACAGGATTGGTTATGTATCAGATCCAGGTTTACAAAGACAATAACATAACTCAAATGCATTTTCATGATGCTCAAACAAATGTATGATTACTGGCATTAACACCACCATCACGCAAACATTATACACGTACAACACTGATTGATTCAACCAGAGCTGAAACCATAAGCTGATTTGTCAACTCAAAATTAATTTGCAACTGTTTTGATGACAGTTTTAGTCTTCTGAACTGTGAGGATTTGTGTTATGTGATAGTAAACTGAAAATCTTCAGTTTTTTAACTGTTAGATAGACAAAATGGACAATTTGAAGATCACCTTGGGTCTATGGAAATTTAAATCTGCATTTTTAAACTAGATAACCCAACATGAAAACCATTACTTGGATACCTATATTTAACAAATTATTAATAACTTAATAATATGTTGTAAATATGATTACTTTCAAGAAGGGAAGCAGTAGTATGCAGAACACATGCAGCAGAGAAAACTTTATGCAAAATATATTAGCAAATATAAAAAATGCATGTAGGAGTACGGACACATATTTTTTCTTTCACCATCATTTGAAATGGACTAAATAAGATAAATACTTTCTGTGGAATGATTTTCAAGCATACAACTAAATCAGACTCATATAGTCACAGTGGTAGCCATCATTTCAACATGTGGATGAAAAATTCTGTTTTGATGGGGAGACTTGATGAAATGTTTCCTCAGCTCCTCTGCCAGAAAACAACAGCATCAGTCATATTCAAACTGCTGTCAGTGCATATAAGTGATAATGGCTTTCATCTGCTTTTTTTTGTCATTGCCAGGTACATACACACACACAAACCAATGCCTCCTATCTCAGGGGTTTCTGGAGGAAAGATTTTAATCCTCACTTGAATTTAAAGTTTACTTGGTCATTAAGTGTTTTATGTGAGTTGTCTGACCCTCACTCTGAGCCATTCTCCAACTGTATAATAACAGACACCTTAAGTCATAATTATATGGTTAAAATCATACTTAGTATATACACTTATCTTTTATATGTGACTGCACATGTATACATTGCACATCGCACGCCATGTCAATCTCAACACACAGACAACAACTTACACCAGACAACATACCTATCAGCATCACTCCAAACAAATTGCCACCTAGCTGACCTTAGGAGACAGAACATCTAAACACATGGTGAGATGTGTATATTACACACACAGACACGCACATTCTCCATCAGTCTGACTATTACAGAGATAAATTTAAGTGAATGCTTATGTACCACCTTTTTATAAGTGCTTTTTATGTTCTGATTAACATGCAAAGACTTGGACCCTTAATAAAACACTCATGTTCTTTGAAGAAGAGAATAGAAAATGATTTGGAACATTTTATTAATTCATTGTATGACTTTCTAAAACATCAGTGAGTATTCTTCTCTTATGTTGGAATCAGTGGAAACGCTATCTTGTAATATGAAAATGTACTGTCAGCTTTTTCTGCTATTTTCTTCACTGAATTCATTGTACTTCCATCTCACTGCATGCAAACACGATATGTTATAAAGCATGATAACACATTATGCTATAGATTATATCAGTGGCCAGCAGAGCAAGTGTTTCCATGATTTCCACTGCACCATCATAACATGTTTTAAGTTTTAAGGCGTTTTGGAAGTAACCGATTGGTTAAAGTTCATCAAAATATATCTCAGTTTTGCATATTCAAGCCACTTTTCCAAAAGTTAACATACTGGAAAATATGTAATGAGTACCCTTCTTTCAAAATGATTAATAGCTCAAAAGTTGAAGATGTTTGCTGGCGCTTTTACAGCCTGGATCCTTTTATACTTTAGAAAGACTGAATCCTGAATTGCTGGTTTTCCAAATAGCCTCAGAACTCCTCACCAAGCCTTAATGAAAGTGTTATGCAGGGCAATGATGACAGACATAAATGCCAGATTTAAACATCCATCATTTAATCCAAAAGTGGGCCATAATTCTGAGGTGTGTTGGCACTGTGGGGCCATCGTGTCCCGCTGAGCCAGAAGTCTGAGCGATGAGCTGCAGAAGCGCCAAGGCTCGTCTCCGTAGAGGCAAGCAGGGCCTCATCTGTGACTGAGTGGGTGCTAGAACGCCAAGCAGAGAAGTGCCGGGTCACAGTAAAGGTTAACAAAATCAAGGCAGGGAATTTACGAGCGTCCGTGCTTCACAAGCGATGTCGCCAGCAGCAATCGGGGGGAGTGTAAAAGACAAGGGTGGATGAGAGGATTATAGAGTGTGTGTGAGCATGTGTGTGTATATGTGTTTGTGTGCGTTTGGTAGTGGGATCCTTGCCTACTTTGCGAGCAATACATTGTGACAGAATGATGAGGGACCTTTACTGTGAGAGTGTGTTCACTTCACACACTGTTGGGGTGGTTGTGCTCTGTAAATTGAGTAAAATCAGCTGGGCCTGAGACAGAATACACATTACAAGTCTAAAAGCGCCTTCATCTGTCAATCTGTCATTTAATTTATGTAACATTCACTTTATCTACATATTCATAAAGCAAAGTTTCTCCTCAAAGCAAACATTAATGATTACAATTATAGTCAAACTCTTAAAAAGTTCAAAATATACTGTAAGATATTAGGGAGCTCCATCAAATTCAACAGCCTCAACACAGACACCTCATAGAGGTCCTGTAATGTGCACAGGCTGTTATGGGTCTGGCCCCATTAGCTCTGAGCTAATGAATAATTTCCTCTGGCACATAATGGCAGCATCCCTGGTTCAATTCCATGAAGGCACCTTTGCTGCAGGTCATTCCCCTCTCTCTCTCCTTTGTTCCTGTCAGCCACTATGCCATCCACTATCAAATAAAGGTAAAAATGCCCAAAAATAAATTAGTGTTTCATGACTGTACAGATACACTATATCCACTACAGAAAAGGTAAATGTACAGTAAGTATTATAGCAGGTTTCTTCTAAAATACAATCTGATGTTCTTGTGTAATTTTTGTGTTTTGTGTATCCGTATACATTTGGACAAACAAGTGTGTTAGTGTTACAATATAACAAAATGCCACATCTTCATACAGTACCACACTATTTGTCAAGTCCTCCTCTTGTTCACCTTCCAAATGACACAAGGACAAGTCAAATTTCAGACTCGATCACTTTTATTTCCTTTGGGCTTTGACAGTTGATTGGTCTTTTTATTAAATTAGGTTGTAAACCTTTAATGACAGAGAAACAAAAAGTTAACATTTTAATCCAACATTTTAATTAATCAACTTTAATGCATTTTAAATGAATTAAGCACTTAAGCATTTTAAATGGAATAAAGAAAAATCTATTTTCATGAATTTTCCAAATTTTTAACAGAATTTTAACCTTTCGTACCTTATACTTTTAATGTTTCACACTCTAAATGAAATATCCTTTGCACAAACTCATTTACCCCAAATCAATGCTGCAATGTGTTCCTTGATCAATCTACACAGCAGTTAAACACAAACTATAACATATTGAGCAGCATTTCAAACATCATAAAAGTAAATAAACATTTCACCGACTTGTGAGTGGACTTGGAGCTCCTTCTCTTTGAAGTTTGTTTTTGTGAATGACCGAGCACCTCCATCTCTTCACAGGTGCTCCAAATTAGTGACAGTCTCTGGGAAGTGTAGTTCCCAGAGTGAGACCCATTTCTGAGATTCAGCTCAACACTATTTCTATCAATCTTACTAATTTGTGTGAAAACTAAATGCACATCTAATCATGTTAATAAAGATAAAGATTACCAGTTTCTTACATGCACTCACACATCCTCAGGGAACCATTGCACTCCTATAAATTCCCCCTATATGTGTATGTGTATGTGTGTGTGTGTGTGTGTGTGTGTGTGTGTGTGTGTATATATATTTCACATACTGCTTCTGTGCTTCAAGATTCTTCTGCACACAATGCCATACATTTTTTGGCTTATCAACACACATAATAAAATATGCCAAAAGTTAGTTGAGCATCTATATGGAAGTGAGATATTAATGTTAAATGATTTACACTTTATGCCAACACCTTCATCAGGGAATATCACTAAACAGCCATCAAGGATGTGAGGTCACAGCTGATCATTTCATCAGATAACCCTAACCTACCAGCTGTAGTAACCCCCTCCCACCACACCTTTTTGATATTGGAATGTGGTGGGCTGTGTCCGTTAAGTTTGGTAACTTTCCAAAACCAACAATCCAACATTCAAATCCACTGCATTCAGTGATTTCCCAGGTTTGTGGACGTGAGAAAGTATGCAAGGTTTGAGCTCCCTTTTATCATCCTTTATACAGTCATTTCTGTGAGTTGTCATGTGAACAACTGAGTGCAACACTATGAATGCCTTCCAGGAGAGTGTCAGAAATGTGCACCAGTATCCCCATATTTAAAAAAAAAAAAAAATCCAGCCTATATCTATTATGGTTATCACTCTGTCTTTTCACCCAGCTGCTCCTGCTGGGTCGATGATGGATCTCTCTCACTCTTGTTTTTGTATGACACACATAGTGACTGGCCCACCAGGATGTCTTCAAGTGCTTCCAATGGCTAATCTGACCCTGGACCTATGGCACAGGCTGCCCCGGCCTAATACTTTAGAGTGTGAGCCTTTTCTGAAACTGCATCACAGACTTTCAGGTGTTCAATAGGACACTCTGTTGTTAAAGTTTCCTTATCCACATACAACTACCTTCAGTTTTACTTGAAATCACCCCCCATTGTTGAAGTGAGTCTCAGTTGTACCATAGTCACACAAACTCATTATAAGTACACTTGATGGATCTGTTCATATCAAGCCATTTTAGACTTTGTCATTATCTTCCTAAAAATACTATCTCAATTTAATACACTGACATGCAATAATGTGAAAAACACATCCACACATCACCAACACACACACTGTCACACTGTATAGATAAGATGCCTTGCCTTGTTTTGTGGCTGTCTATAAGTGGAGTAGGGGCCCTTGATTTTGGGAGACAACATAGCGATAGGACACTTCATCACAGTGGTTTGTGGAAGGTTCTCAGCTCTCTCCCCCACTGATAGCTCCAGTTTGTCTGGAAGAGGTTATGCTTTGTGATAGTCTGGCAGAATCATGGATTTGTCTCCTCGGACCAGTTGGAACCCGTACAGTGTATCAGGTTCTAGCAGCATGTGGTTTCAATTTGATCCCTCACAAAACTGCTTTCATTTCTCTTGATCAGTGTCAAACAGTGCTAATGCTATTATTCTATGCATTATCAAAGTAACAACAGATGATATAAGTGGTTGGTTTCCAACCAAGTGCACGGTTGTGGTTTAAATGAGCATGTTTAATGCTGCATCACATTCTGGCTCCCTCACTGGTTTCTTGCCGGCATCTTTTTGTCTTCACCACATGTGAACACATTCATCATTTTCACATATAATAACACAGAGCATTGAATTTCCCTTTCTTATTTTTACAAAGCTACCCCTGAGCTTAGGGCACAGTAGGCATCAGTCTGCCTGTCCATCTCACCAACTGCGGTGCTGACGGCTGGTCTAATTCAAGCAATATTTTGAGTTTCCAAAAAGCTGTGGGGGAGAGTTTGTGCCTGATGGCTCCACCCTGGGCTGAGCACCATCCATCTCTCCCCCTTCCCGTCGCCCACCGCCCCTCTGCCGAGCACCGCCCCACTTGAGATCCATTCGGAGAGCATATTTGCCAGATGACAGCGCGCTCTGTGTACTATCCATTATGGCTAAGGCAGATACATTGTCATCGGGAGCCTCTCACGCTGGCATAAATCCACGGTCAACAGTAAGTCTAGGTCAAGTGATTTATATACAGGGGCACATACGGACATACACTCGCTCCTCTCTTCGACAGACATATACATAGAGACATATTCAAACACACATCTGCCATGCAACTGCCCGGGGCAAACTATGGAAACCTGTTACTGTACTCACAAGGGCTGTAATGGGAGTCTTGTTTAAAGTACAGAGGAATCTGGTCAAAGTCTAGTGGAGGTCACTCCTTGAGGAACTGCAGAGCCCGAGGGAGTGAGTGCTAGGAGTTCTTTTCCTCCCTACTCCTCTTCGCAGAGGAGGAGGAGGTGGTACAGTGTGAATCTCACAGACACGCTTATACTCACGCATTTCACACATGCATGCATGCAGCGTGGAAGCAGAGAGCTGTGCATGGACAGGGGAAGATGAAGTGCTAAGAGGGTTGACTGTACTTGACCGTAATCTCTGGATGAGAATTGAGGAGATGTGTGTCCCGGAGGCTCACTTGTAACATATCTGTAGAGCCCCTGGTAATACTCACGCATTACAATATTCCAGAGAGGGACATCTCACTTGAATCAATTGGTTTGTTCCCAAGGCCACAGCGGTGTTAAATGAACACATAACCACGTTGAAGAATTGATACAACGCTCAATCAATAAAAGGTTGTGCCATAATTCACCTTTCAATGTTATCAACTAAAATAAGAGAATAGAATGTAAGCGCTGCACTCCGAATGTGGATTTAAGGGGTTTCTAAAATAGCTAAATAACATCATTTCCATCATACCAAACAGACAAGTGTTATGGCAGGACTATTGGCGCTCTGTCAAAGTCACATCGCAGTAGGGTGATTGAATGATCCTTCTGATATTGGGCACTGTCTGGTCTTTGAAAAATACAACTGACAGTTGCCTGTCTTAGCCATAGTCCTCATGCCCCCCCTGTTGTACATCATCAGACTTCAACAATATTGACTTCTGTTGAGGAGATTAGCTGCCAAGCTTTTATTTTGTTAAGGGATCAAGGTCCTTCATGTTCTTACCTAAATATAACTTTACTCTGTTGCAGGTTTGAAATTGCTGGTGCAGGTGGTATTTCATTTATGAGAGCACTCTAGACCCAGAATGCCTCAGTTTGACCACCAGGCTTTGGAGGGATTATCTGATGAATTTGTGTTTTACAGCAGCTGTTAGTGAGAAGTCACCAGGGGTCTAAAAGTGGATGCGAGAGCCCTCCACCAATTGTGCCGTGTGGTCACTTTCAATTTTTATTTGTCTGAAAACTTACCATCATCCCATCCATTGTAAAACTTTGCACTGTATGCTTGAGATCACCGACTATACATATTGAAGGTTTTGATTGAGATGGAATGGAAAAATAGTTGACAGCAGTGAGGTGCCCTGTGATAGGGGTCGTATCAAACTACACCCAAAATTAAACGTCCTTAACCCTGTCTCCGAGAGCATCGAGTTAATCATGTGCATGCCTAGGTTGATAAAGATCTCCTGCAAGACAACTATGCAGCACCTCTTAGGTCATTGGAGACTTTGATTTATGAGGCTGGAGGGGTCACAATTGACAACCTGTTAATGCCCACTCGGATACTTTGATTGCCAGTGCCATTCACAAGAGGCCACCAGACCAGGACTAAACGGGACTGGGCTAGAAATGTCACCTACGTGCACAACCTTTTACGCCCCGGAGCCCTTCTCAGAACTGTAAACTCTATCTCAAACGCCTCCGACTACTTCCATTGATGGCTTATGGCAGAATCCCACCAGCAACACCAGCCTTCCCCCACTTCACTGTAAATCAAACTGCTATCTAAAGCGACAGCACTGGACAGCAACATATGGGAAATCCCCAGCACTGCAATATAACACTGGAGGTCCAACAAGACCATAAAGGTCACAAGCCACACTTGGCAAACTGCATTTGGATTTTTGTTACATAGTGTGCAAGTAAAGAGGAAGCTGTGCACGAGGCCCCCTTCACCAAGACAAGCCTTGTTGACAGAGTTTAAATAATTGAAAGCCAATCAGCTATGTAAATGAATATCAGGTTTAACAAAGAATAAAGCCAAGTATATCAAAAATCCTGCTTCTGATCATGCCTCTGAAATTACTTAACCTGTGAATGAAGTATGTTAGGAGCTCTTAATCCAATGTACGATGAATCTAAAGTGGTGACTGGCCTACATTATAAGAAAATAAAGCTCATTGGCTCACTGGTATTAGGTGTGCATTATCCTAGCATTTATATATTATATCCAGTGTAATGTTGTAGATTTTATTGGCGAATGCAGAGGAGATACTCAAGCTGATTTCTCAAAGGGAGCTAAAATATCTAAAGAAAAGAGCTGTCTCCTGCATCTCTTATCTTTTGTGCTGGGGAACAAAGACGTCCCTGGTTTTTAGGCTTAATGTGAAGTTTATGCTGATGGATACCACCATCAATAACTGACTTCAAGGAATTTTGGAGTCTGGAGCAGCTGGCTATGTACTCTGCTTTGGCTCATCTTCTGCTAATGTCCCTCCAGACTTTTCAAAGTAACTTTAACTATTGTCACAGAAAAATGACAGATGTTTAATTTCAGTTTTTCACTTCCAGACCCCATGGCTATTGAATGTGCAGTTTATGTTAAGTCTTTGTCGAGTCTTGAGACTCTTGAATCCTTGTTAAATAAGAGGACTTTTTAAAAACTAATTTAGCACAGAATTACCATCATCCTCAATCATTTTTTTTGTCTTTCAGAAATCATTCACACACTGACCACCCATTGATCATAATTGCAAGACATTAGGCTTAAAAGATTAGACAGCACACCAGTGTTACTTCAGTGGGGTTTTTTTTACCATGTGATGAATGGTATTCAAATCTGGAATATTATGAGGTATGACTTTATTATTTTTGATGAGTACCTACAGGCCATTGCAGATTGTGCCAAAGGCCGGTCAGTATGCTGCATTTTATCTGTACTCCTAAAGACTTGAGATGGTGGTTTTCAGACTACAGCAGTGATGTATCTGAAGCAGCTGTCCTGTGTGCCTGTGTGTCTGGCTCGCCACATACAAACTGCTATCTCCCTAACCCTCCCCACACACACACACACACACACCCTCACCCTCCCCCAGGGAAGCATCCTCTGAGTAATGAGACATAGCTGGGCCTATGTTCAACGTCCCGTCACTTAATGTGACATGAATCTCCCTTTCTATGTGTGATCGATCTATTTATTACCCTGTTTATGTAAAGCCAAGAAAAGTCTCCTGACACAGGATTTCTTCAGCCTGAAATATCAATGGCCATCACTCAGATTTTATTGCCTTTTTTGTCCTTTCTGGTCTTGTGGCATTTGTTTTGTGGTGTGTTGAGGGCAAGATATGAGATATAGAACAACACTGCAGCAAATATGCTTATTAACGTATTGAATTCATGGTATTTGACAATAGCTAAGAATAGAAATCTCATAACTGGGGCAAGAGTTAAAATCACGTTTTTTAAATATGAGGTAATTTTAAAAGAACATGTCCCCCATTTTGATACAGGCCACAATACTATGACATTTATTTAGGAATCTAGGAACAGCTTTTTGTTTATGAAGGACAAAAATATATTCAGGCTAAGCTGCTGTCAATTGTAATTCTAGGTAAGTCTGTGTTACTGCATTAATGCCTATAAAAGAATCTCGCACAGTTAATTTAATTCTGATTACATTACATGCATAATTACAAATGATCTGATCTGAAATTGTAACTGCATGACTGATGTCTGTATCCTCTGATCTTGTCACCAGCAAACATGTCTGCATCACGTAGCAAAAGCAAAGGTGAGGTTCAACATATTAACTTGTTACCCTGATGAGGGCAAAAGTTTGGATACACTGGAGGAAACTGATTTGTTGAAGGCCAGTTTTTTCACATGCAGACATACTGAGCAAACATACCGTCTGTCAAAACTGTTAGACGCTACTCTAAATTGTATTTATTTGTTAAATGAAACCTCACAAGATTTGAAATCCCTGAAATTCTCAAACATTTCTCTACAATTTTACATATTAATTGTTTTGTTATTATTATTCATTAAGAGTTTAACAGTTGAAACTAATCTGCTCCATCAGGACTATGTGAGTGTGATTTAATCATAGCTAATTGTCAGTGCCCTGGCAATATAATCAAATAAAACAACTGTCATTAAATTTTGACATAAATCTCTCAACTGAAATACTCAAAATGGTTCTAACTTTGACCAAAAAGTTTTTGCTCACATAGGATGATATTGCTCAAAGTAAGAAGTTGATTGTGAAATAGTTTTCAGGGGTTTTAGATATCCTTAAAAGATTATGTAGTTTACTCAATTTAAAATGAAATAACTTTTGATAAAAACCTTCTCGTTGCAAGCTATGAAAACAAATGGAGATGTTAACAGTAGGCTATGTAATATCAGTTTTTGCTGAAAAGAAGCTAGAGCACCATGCTAGTCAGCTCATGAATCTTAATCTTCTTCTTCTTCTTCTTCTTCTTCTTCTTCTTCTTCTTCTTCTTCTTCTTCTTCTTCTTCTTCTTCTTCTTCTTCTTCTTCTTCTTCTTCTTCTTCTTCTTCTTCTTCTTCTTCTTCTTCTTCTTCTTCTTCTTCTTCTTCTTCTTCTTCTTCTTTGTCTTAGCCTGTTAGGGAAGTGTCCTTACACTGCTTTCAACTAATAAAACTATCCATACCACTTTAATTTAAAGGTAAATTGCACATAAAATGGCAGGTGAACCTGTGCCAGGCTGACTGGATGACAGTGCTGGGGTAATGAGCCTAGTGGACTCATTTGATGGTGGCAGTGGCATTTCTTCTTCTCCAACACTTACGCCAGTAAGTTAGTTGGCTGCAGGCAGCTCCGGATGGGATGGGTACCAGGTCTATAGGAACCAATTAATATCCGGAGACTTCCTATGATTTGAACATTTACGTTTTGATCAGAAGACAAATTCAACAACAAGTCGACAATATATTAAGTTTATATTTATTTATTTCCATTTATGTTTTTCATATTTATTGTTACAAAATGTATTTTGATCAAACTTGGCTGGGTGGGCCAGTGAGTAATGCGGGTGGGCCAGTGCTACCCAGGCCCATTACTGGCTTTGCGCCTGGTACACGCTAGGGCTTTTGCAATCGTGCAGATGCCAGGCCTTCCTAAGAGGGCTTCTCGGGGCAATCCCAGTTACAAGGTCTGGTGTTAACCTGCTGGAGGACTCTTATCAGCTACATGTCATGTTCGTATTTTCCCCGCAGTTCCGCCAACTCCCTCACGGCCATCTCAACACTCTCCAAAGCTCCACCCTTAAAGGACGCTTTATCTGAAGCGCTGAAGTGGCAAACATATTTGTCCAAAGCTTTCCCACCATCTCTGGAGTTGAAAAGTGGACCGAGCAACAACACAGTAACACAGAACAGGAGTCAGTGTGTTCACATTGAGCCGCAAGTTTCAAGTGTGTCAATGGGATCATTGGTGTTGATGGGGTTTTTTTAAAGGATTATAGATTCTTTTGGATCTTTGTGCAAATTATAGATTCTAAATTTTGTAAACAATTTTTCCAATAAGCACTTTTCTAGATTAGATTTAGATTTTACCTTCTACTGCCACTGCTTTCCATTTATGTTATACAAATCAATACACAGAGATGTGAACCTTTCTTGAGATATTTAAATGACATTATTGCATCAAATTGATCAAATTCTGATAATACTCATTTTGTGATGGTCACAAAAGTCTGTTCAGTGTTTTACAGCTGCATCTTTTATCATAATTGTTTATAGGAAAAATGCTTGTTGGGCCAGTGTATGTTACATGATGCTGCTGGAAGTTTCAATACATATTGTGGCTGCTATGCCAAAATTACCTCACAGCCTAGTATTGGTCCTCCGGGCATGCTTTAGTTCTTTGTCTGTATCTACACAGGAAGCATTTAGACACAGTATTGAGTGTTGGCCACCTGCAAAAAGCAGGATCACTACAAAATGTTGTACCAATCCATAGATGCTTATAGATGCTGAGATATTTCCACAGGATAAGGGAAAACTTTGACCTGCTAATGTCACAAAAAGAAAAGTCATTAGGATTTACCCTGTTGCCAACATAAATGTGTGTGCCAAATTTAATGACAATTCATTTGATAAATGTTAAGATATTTCAGTCTTTATCAAAGTGGTGGGACTCTAGATGGACCGGCATGCTATGCTGCATCTGAGTTTAAAACAAATACATATTTTTTGTTTTGTTATCATGGAGAAAACATTTAAATTAATTAATTTACAAAACAGCCTCATGTTTCTGCATTATCCTGAAATCTGCTGATAATGTTTGATGGACACTTACAAAGTGGGCTTCTAAAGCTTTCCCTCAGCTGACAGCTACAAATGTAGACCCCCACCCACTCCAGACACCCCAATGAATCTGCTCATTACAGGAAAAAATGAAAAAGAAGGAGAGAGGGGAAATATTGCTTGTGTTGTGTCATGTCTACTTGCAAATTCCTGAATCCTTCGTTTTTGTTGATGGGGGGAGTTGGCTTAGTTTGCCTCCCTTTGCCTTTGACTACTGTCAGGCCTTTTATGTTCTTCCTGTGGATTTTGGGCCACTGTCAGAGAGATTGGGAGAGGGTGTGAGGGAAATTTAAATGTGGCTCTCCAAAGGCTGGACAAGAATATTGAGTGCCAGGTTTTCTTTCGGGGAAATACAGAACCTTATTTTTGTGTCAATCCAGGCTTTGATTCGTCATGGAAAACATGTGAGTATCTATTTTTATATATACTTTTACTTTAATGCAAAAATAATGATTTTTCCTTCAGGAAGTTAGATTGTAAAAACAGGTTCCATTAATCTGATGAGACATTTTGAGTGAGAAATATGGAAATGTTTAGATTAATATGGTGCAACTGTGTTATTTCTAATATTTCAAGTGATGGAAAACTCCTCTGGTAGACGTAACTGGCCATTGTAGGACACCCACCTCTGCCTCATGTTGGCACCTTTTTCTCTCCTTGGGGATTAGGAGTTGTCAATGGGCCCCTCTGCTCCACACACACATTCATACCCTGCACACACACTGCAGTAGCTCCTCAAATCTCTAGTTCTTAGGGTACTGTGTATGATAGTGACTGGGCGAGCTTGGGGCTTGATTAGTGCAGTTAGCCCTTCTAAGGCTCTGGCTGTTTACAGTGGATTACAGGGAGGGAGGCAGGGGTTAAGTCTACCCAGGCACCATGCCTCCCCCTCCTTCCTCTCTCTCTCACCCCCACGGGAGCCACTGCAGCAGGGCTGGCAGCTCGTCTGGGCTCCCCATCGCAAGGCCAGGCTGACAGGTAGCGGGATTTGGCAGAGCACTTTGCATGAGAGCCAACAAGAAAAACTGAACATGGCGGATTAGCTCGGGATTATGTTGTCAGAGTTAGCCTTGACGGACAAACTGCAGAGGAATAAATTGCAATCTGTTTGAGGAGAACGCTGCCACGCAAACAGGAGAGGCATCCACTCGTCTCACAGCCTGTCCAAAATGACATGGAGGAGAGAAAATCATTAATAATTTATAAACAAAGTCCACGGCCATTACCTACATCTGCCCACTCTGGCTGGACGAGTCGTCTGGTTGTCTAACCCCTAACAGCAGGAACTGGTTCATGTTAAATCTTAAAACCAAAAGTGACAGGGCTTGTATCGAGATAAGAGAAGGTTATACTGGGAAGGGCTCGTAAAACCTACCGGCTACTCCTGTGATTTTGAGTCTATCATCCTATTTCTGATAAGGTGGTGATAGGGGAGCAGGCTGGACCAGATTTTTTGAACTGTCAAATTGATATTCATTAGCTTACAGTTGTGAGTAATTTTGGCACCTGCCATCTTAGAATGAGCTTTTAGTAAAGCCCTGGAAATTGCTTAAGTAGCTTTTATGAAGCCGGGGAGACCAGTAAACAAAGCCCAGTGTTTAGGTTGTGGTCCATTAATTGCAAAGAGCACTTCACTGTGTTTTTGCAAAAGTAAATCTCCAAGTTTCTAGTCAGCTCAGAGCTTCTGTGCGGAACTGCTTTTTGTTCTTTTTTGCAGTATTATGACTTGTATTATGGGTGAGTGCATTTGGTGTGTACTCAAACACGGTCGAAGGTCACCTGTCAGTGTTACATTAAGTATAATTTCACAATCAGGGAGCTTCTAGGAGTTAGTGTATTGTTTTTATCCATTCATGAATTTAATACACGCAACGCCCTCTGGCCTCCATTAACAATTTCACTCCAGCTTTAGATGCACGATATTAAACCGCCTTAAAAATGATGCCGTTATTTCACGCCGTTCCCTTCAGTTACATGAAAACACTGAACCTTAATTCACATTCCTCAAAGTTTTATCTTTAGAGCATTGACATTTGAAAACCAAAATGATTCAAATATGAATGAAATATAAGTTTGTGGGAAAAAACATAAAATGTGTGAAATGCCAAAATATTTAAAATGTTTCATGAGTGAAATAAAATAAAAGGTTCATGCATTAAGGAAGTAATAGCTTTAAAAAAAAAAGAAAGAAACTAGCCCTTTATCGCGAAGAAAAAATTACCACTAATTTCCAGCTAAAGGAGCAAACACACTCCAAGAGCTGCATTTCATTTCTCTCAGTTTTTATCTCACATTTAAGTCGTTCTTCATTGGAGAATTGAATTAGCTCGATTTGATGCCGTGCAGCGCTCTCGTGCTGAGGTCTGACTGGCATGGTAAAATGTATTAATGAGCTTTATTGCATTCTATCCTCTCCTACATCATTTGGAATGCATGTCTGTATGTTAAACATATGAATATGCATCGGCATAGAGCATTTGCTCTCAGAGTTAGCGGTGAGCTGGTGTTGTGCTTTGAATAATAATCCAGCAGAGAAATGAACTGCATTTTCTTTGCCATTGCCTTGTAATTGAAAAAAGATAATAGGAGGCACATTTTGTTTTTTAATTTCATCACGAAACAGATTCTGAATGTCAAATTGTGCTCTGATGGAGGGAACTGAATTTCCTATGTGGTGATGTTTGCTTATATGATAAAAAATAATTTCAAATTGTTCAGTGCTCCATGTTTGTATTAATCTTCACTCAGTTAACCAATGTATATAAATGTGTGCTTTGCGATCCTATTATGTATCTGCAATATTATGTATCAACAAATGACAAATAAATCAGTGAACAAATGTAATAGACTGAGCTATATTTCATTTTGGTGTGTTTCTCTGAACAAATCCAGTCCAGTGTTCCTAGTCACATAGTCAAACTGAGGGTGATCCAGAGGTCAGCAGAGGTCACTGGATAAAGGTTAACAAATTACCACAATGCCTCTCACACACCTGATTGATGTTGAGTGGGGGAGGAGAGTGTATGTAGAGGTTAGGTCAAGATAAGGTAAGCTTGGTGATAAAAAAAAAATACAGACATAAAAGCAATAAATAAAAAATATGGAGACTTTATTTTTGTTTGTCTGCAAGTACATAGTTATTCATATGTATACATTACAATATGTTTTTTCCACACAAAAAAATGTATTTTTACCAAACTTAAAGGTAGACATTTTTGTTAAATTACCTAAAAATACACAATGTTTAAATAACCAACAATAGGACACTGCTATGTTCCATTTAACCCTGTTATGTGCTGAATGATCTATCTAATGTCAATGAGAAATCACAAATCAGGATCCACAAGTGGATACTGGAGCAGAGCCTAATTCCAAGAAAGATATAATGCAGTTTTTTTGTTCTGTTTTGTTTTTTCTTTTTTCTTTCCTCAGTGTTCCAGTTCTCTTACTTCCTGTATGTATTCTCAACGTTCACTCTGGCTTTTGGCCCAGCAGAAGACCTGCTTTTCATTCGCCACACACAAGTCACCAACGAAAACAGCCGGTACCCCTCAAGAACAAAGACACTATCTGCATACATCAGGCAGTGTATAAGAACGGCGACATGGAACAGAGGGAGTAACTGAGGCTACTGATTTACTGACAGGGACAATTAGAGGGAGCAAATCTGCTATCTCAGCTAAATATTCCAGATAGGGCGGGCATGCAGCTGGGTGACGGACTGCTCGGGGGCTTGGGGAGGAAGGAACATTGGCCCACTGGGGCGCCATGGAAGTGCTTATGTTGACTGACTTATCTGAGTGAAGGTGTGAAACACAGATTGAGTCTTACTATGGAGCTGTTGCTGCACATTCTGATCCAAGAAAAGACAATATATGAAGCGGCAGTCACTGAATGGTTTAATTCAAAACACAGATATTTACTACTGGCTGAGCAAAAAACACAAGAAAAAAAACCCCCAAAAAAGATGACAAAATGTACATTTTAGAGAGTCTTGGCTCCAAAAGTTGAAGAATTTCTGAGGATGAGACCTTCTGTGTTTCTGAAATCCGGAAAGATAAACTTGAGCAACCAAAATAGTTTCCAGGACAGACATAAAGCATTTTGAAGGAGGCCAAAACTCTTAGGGCAAGTTAAACACATTCCCTGCTCATCCTCTCCTAGTCCCCATTGCAAATAAATACATCAGCCCTGTACATGCAACTTTTGACCTGTGGTGACCTCACTCACTGGAAATCATAGTTTCCATTTTCTCTTTGATTTTAGACGGTATTTTCTTTGCTCTCCAGTGGAGGGAGGGTAAACAGTAGCCGTGGAGAGTCATATGTCTTTTTAAATAAACTGCATTGTCTGATGATGTTTTAATGGGCAAACCCCGATCCCCTGGGCAGTGACCCCTCTGAGTGTGTTTCAGCTATGTCTACTTTACACAGGGCGCTGAGATATAATTGCTATGTACATACCAGGCAATTCTCTGGTTACTGCGCTGCAAGAAATGTCCAACAAGACCTTGTTTTACAAATTTCAACATAAGGCTAAATGACTTATACGTTTGCTGCCTGATTCAAGGAGAATGTGTGTAATAAACCCAAGCAGATGTATGGTAGGGGGAAAAAGGGAAATTACCATAGTCCACTGGCAGATTTGTTACATAAACCTTGTATTTGATACTTGGCTTTACATTTTCATTATAGAACATAGAAGTAATAAGCCATTTTCAGTTGTGAACATTTGAGACATTCAGTTCAAAATCAGGTTTTTCAATAATTAAATTATTACTAAAATAATGAACTGTCATCAAGGTGATAAAACAATATTTTCAGCTGAACTGAACGTCAGTAGACAAGTCTAAATGACTTACATTAATAATTATGTACATTTTTTGCAGTGGACTCTGCCTGTAATGTTCCTCCCACCTTATTCCCACATGGGGTCCATTTCCAGTCATAACAGTGATGATGTCCACAGAACAGACAACACAGGGATTTTTTTTTTTTTCACCCGAGACGCCCACACCCTGAGTTTCAGTGATGTTTCTCTGGGAAGAGACATGCGCTGGAATGAAGCGACCGCAAAGAGGACAAGAAACTTTAGGCAAAAGAAAAGAACAGAGAATGTTATCAGATTGAAAGAATGAGCGAGAGAGAGAAAAAAATGAGACAAAGTAACTCAACTCAATATGTGCACCACTCCCCCGTTTTCCTTTTCTAGCTGAAACTAATGAATTTTTGCGGGGAGAGGAAATGCTCTGGGAATAGGTAAAAATTTCATCAAACACCGGATGTGTGCTCTTGATTAGTAATTCAGACCAAAGCTAACTTTGGTAAGACAATATTACAAGAGGGCTCAAGGAAATGGCTAATGAGAAGCTAAGCTAACTTTATCTTGCTCCAGAGCATACAGTCATCTGATTTTCTAGGCATTGAATCCTAATTGGATTGTGAAGTGAAGAGGACAAAGAACATTTATCTTTCACAATTATCAGGAATTCATATCTTGGGCAAATTTGCCTGCTTGTATTACCATTTGATTGAATTAACTATTGATGAGCAGTAGAAACCAATATCATTTCAATCTTCCGACCCTTAACAGGCAGTAGATTATTCTGATTTTGAATATGATAGAAAGCTTAAAACATCTTTTCAGATTTTTGACTATCAGTTCCTTTTTCTCATCTTTAATTCTTCAGTCTCTCTCTCTTTGCCTCTCCACACCTGTCTTCCATTAGGGTTCGGTGACCAGCCACTGACTCAAAGTGCACAGGAAGCGATGCAGTGACGTGCACGACAGGCTCGAATCACTCACAGGCTGACACTGAGGGCGCGGCCTGATGAAGACGTAAAGTAATATCCCAGCAGCGCATGAGGTCAGTCAGCCCCCTTTTACAGGCAACATGAAAAGAGGTTCGAGTGCCGGTCACGAGACAGAGACAGGGCCGGGTCCCTTTATTTCAATAAGGGTTCAGTTTAGATAATGTAATAGGGTGAGGTGGCTGCTGCAGGACATTTCTAATGTGCTATGTGATGTAATTAGATCATTTTGCATGCATTCAGACACACACATTTGCAGACACCAACAACTTTCAGAAGTGAGAGATATATCATTGCTGCCAAGAGAAATCTCACATTTCACCAAGATCAGCTTTTCAGGAATTAAAACCTTGTTCTTAAAATGACTTATGATGCATGTTTAAGAGAGGTCAAACAGTTTTCTCAACCCACATAAGATCTTGTAAATCAAAACTGATATAACAAGTTTTCACCTTAATATCAGGCGCAAACGAAAAGCTCCACTATAATGTGACAAGATTGGTTTTCTCAAGTAGTTCTTTTTTTTTCATCACAGGTGAACATCACTGTTTTGTCTACCTCAGGGTAGAAAATATTGGTCTATATTGAGATAATTTCTTGTCTGTTTTGACATTGTCCACAGGTTAGGGGTGCCAATTAACCCCAGATGGATGTCGTCGCCCACACGAGAGGTGACGTGAGGTGATTCGCCATCACTTTGGTATTAATCCCATAATGCACACCGACGGTGGGGATTTCAGAAGCGGGGGGGGTGGGGGGTTCGTGTTCAGGCCTCTTCTGTGAATCATGCAGCCTAGCGTGCGATCGGCACACTGCCCTCCTCTTGACTCCTTCATAAGCTCTGTTACAATAACACACTTGCCTTTCACTCCGGCCCTCACCCCAAACCTCCCCCGTCCTAACTCCCTCCACCCACCACCATCACCACTTCTCTGAAAAACACAGGCCTAAAAAAAAGAGAAGCTGTCCTGTACCTATAGTTTTCTGTAAGATAAAAACTGGAGGGTCTTTGTTTCAGCCGCCGGCTCCCCTCAGAACTCCATTACTGTTGTTAGCATAACTGTGATGACAAAGATAATCTTTGTTATTATTATTATTATTATTATTATTCCCCACTTTAATTAATTTCTCCCCGGGGCTCAGAGCAGTAATAAGAAACAGACGTTGACTGTTTCTGCCCCACTCTACTTCCTCAGCTCCGAAGTCCCAACCAAGTGCATGTCAAGGTTAACAGTGCCATCTACAGTAGAGAGAAAACTAGTCCATCAGCTTGATGATATGTGAGGTGCAGATATGAACATCTCTAAGGCATCAACCATCTTGTATTGATGGGTTTTTATCTATTGTCAATTACATAATCATGTAATTACAGTACAGTAGAAACCCTGATTCTGGCCATTATGTAATCTAAATTAGAAAGTTATTTACAAGGAGAAGAAAATGTAAAGAGGTAGATAAAGAGACAATATCTAAAATCAGAATTAGCAGAATTAAAGTGTAAAATCCACAAAATAATATGTGTCAAATCACAAGAAAGCCAAAGAAAACAAAACGGTTTTAAGATGCTTTTTAAAGATGTGCACTGATTTGCCAGAGGCACCTAACTGGATGTTGAATATTATGATCCATAGTTCTGGCACTTTTTTATTCCATCACGTATAGCATGTTAAAGGTGCAACCTGTTTAAGAATTGTTTTTCTCTCTTTGAGATCACAGTCTTACAATCTCTCAATCTCACAGCCCATGTTACAATCAAGCACTAAGTCTAATTGTAAGCACTCTTGGGCATGGCCCTGATTACCAAATTGTTATTGGAACCAAACTCCAAATGTGTTCATGATTGACACAGAAATCCATTCTCACCTCATATTATCATTACCTACTTATTAGAGTATTTCCAAACAATATCCATTTAATCATTTAAACAAGAAAAGGGCTACTGATAAGTGACTTGGCCTTATTCACTGCAGACTAATTGAGCACATCAATGTCAGACGCAGGGATTCAGAGATTTAACAATTTGCCTTGACAAGGGAGAGGGAAAAAAAGGCTAAAGACGGACCATTACTGTTTATCCCCAGCCTTATCACTACTGGCGATGGGCTTGTAAATATTATCCTATTCTCCTTAATCCACTGCACAACGCCGTGCTCACCCACTTACCGGAAGCTCCGACATTTACCTCGGGATTTGCCGGGGCTTGGGCTAGAGTGGCTGCGAGTGGGAAAGTGCTAATCTACAAGGCAGATTCAGGATTAGTCTGGTGAGCCAGGTGACCTGAGGCCTGAGTTCTTATTGGCCGGAGGAGACGCAGGCCTGCGGTCCATGGGCGGGGGGGGGGCGACTGACGAGAGGAAACTAGAAAGGCAGAAGGGGGGTTTCTCCCCAACTATTCTTTCTCCTTTTTTCCCCCTCCCATTCTGTTTTCCTGTCTCTTTTTCTACTCTTTTCTCTCTTCCACTCTCATTTTCTCTCGCTTGCTCTCAAGGAGCCCTGATGAGAATTCCACTAATCAGCAGAGGATTAACAGGGACTCAGACAACACTACATCTAATTCCCCCTTCACCGCCACTGGGGCAACAAGAGGCCCCACGCAGCACTACAGCACCGCAGCAGAACAGATCTCTATGCATGTGTACGCAACTATTTCTATTAGACTCGGAGATTCACTTGTTGATTTACTGGTCAGTGTGAGCCAAATGTTGCCATAAGTTGCTACGTCATGCTAACACTGTCTTGAGCGTATGTTGATATACTAATTAGTTTTGCCAATTTCATTTTGAGGTAACTGTGTAATGTTCAGTGGCAACATTTTGTTTTAAATGAACACAGTGTTACATTTATGTAAAATGTGCAAGACAAGACTGTGATTATGGTTACATGTTAAATTAAAGATGTCCTGTCTTCTGCCTTCAGATGCATGGAGTTCATGTTGCTGAAATGATAATTTGATTAATCAATTTTTCAAAAGAAAATGTACCTACAAAAATAAATTTTGATAATCAGTTAACTTAAGTCATTTATCACATGGAGAGGCCACATATTCCTGGTTTCAGCTTCTCGAATGAGAAGGTTTGTATGTCAATGTATATTAAATATCTTTGGATCTTGTCAGACAAAATAAACAATATGATATTGTGATGGACTGTTTGTTTTTTTTTGGTATTTTTAAGACTGAATTATTATATTTTTTAGATGAATCAATAATGACAAAAATGACAGTGAATAATTTCCTGCTCTAGAAAAGAATAAGTGACTGAATAGTTCCTCATGTGCATGTGTGAACCTGTATGACAGGATGGTGCTGCAACATGTTATAAAAATATCTGAAAAAGAACATGTATCTGCATAAAGAAAGGGAAAAAATAAGAGACTGATAATACTAAAACTTATATTGGCTAAAATACTAATATTGGCTACGAATGCATAATTCAGACAAAGTGAAGCTTAATGCTTTTTGCTCAGTGTTTAACATTTTCTCTTGTTCTTCTGAGATGAGTGTGTCAGCTAGATGAGTGTTCTCAGTGTAATCCTGTATGCTTGGATAAGAACACGATGGTCAGCTTATGTTTGTCAAAGTGACACTGGCATCAGGAACTCATTTATTTTAATGCCGAGGCTCATTCACTTGCTAGGTCATGCTGGGCCACCCACAAAGCAAAACGACTTATAAAACTATTTGAGCATAAAGAGTGTGTGGTGTCACACCATGTGAGGTGGGGTATGTGGTATTTTAAAGTCAGTATTTCTGCATCTGCTTAATATTAATGCCTCAAACTGTGCATTATGCCTGATGCACAACTCATGATAATATATTAGAGGCATCAAGGGTAAGTGGGTTGCATTTTCAGTCTGGTTAAGTACATTTTGGCAGCAGTCCTGCGCTATCTAGGAGAGAGGTTGGCTTCCCAGCCTCCCACAGTTTTGCAGTAATGAAGGAGCTGTCTTACCCAAACAAACAGGCTCTCTGGAGATGTACCTCAACCACCCCCTTAATCCAGGAAGTCTCTCTTATCTCCCCACAAATGGCCCTGTAGTGAGGCGCAGCACACCATAGTGTCATTCATCAGTTAAACCCTGGAGCGATGAGCAGGTACGACTGCTTCATGTTCGGAAAGTGAAAAGTGACAGTATGCACTCTGGTGGTGTAGCTCAGGGCTCTGAGATCAGTTTTGTCAATCTGACGTCAATCTATGTGTCACAATGCTGAATCCACACAGAATGATGTGCTTTTGTTTTTTTATTGGCAGGGTATCAACAACTATCTCTCAAGTCCTCCTGGCATGATAGTGGTGTGTTGGTCAATGAGGATTTTAAGCTTATTCTACTGTGCAGCATTTGTCATAAATCTTCAAAGAGAAGAGCCTGTTAAATATACATGAAGCTGTTTAAAGGCATGCTGTTTTCAGACACTATAGAATTCTCTATTACCAAAAATCCATCTTTGGATACTAAAATTTCTCAGTTCTGAAGTGTTGGCGGTTCAACATTTTTCATTGTGTTTCTGCTTTCTATTTAGCTTTATTTGACCTAAAGCATTTGTATTGTTATTTAAATCAGTGTCAACCAGAATTAGGAAGAAACTCTTGATTAAAATCACAAAAAAAACTGTCAAAACATTTTAAAGATAAAAGAAAGTCAAAACAAGCAGAGCAAAGTCATTATTTTTCTGTCACAGACAACAGAAACAAAGCAGCTATCATAGTGTGACCACCTCACACAAATGCTTTTAGCCTGTTTGCTGTGATCTGTATCCAGCATCACTTTTACACAAAGCACTATTGTATTATCTGAGCCAAAAGCCACAGCAAATTTCTCCATCATGTAGAGATGACGGAAATGGAAAATGTATGACTTCTGATAGAAATATGCAGTTTGATTGCTGTGCAAAAATATGGCAGCGCCTGAAGGTGTTGACGTGAAGAAAATGGGGGCAAAAAGTGGGGGAGAGCTGCGAGCTGGCAGCAGAGAAAAGTAAATTGTGGAGGAGTTGTGACACTCGGCGCCACTCATTAGACAACTTCATAGAGAGCTAAAAGCTTTGCTTCTCCCACTGAACACACTCCCACACAAAGCTGACTGCACCATGTCAAGCGCAGTGCTGTCGAAGGAAAAGCATTCAGCTACAAAAGAAATGAAAAATAGGATGTTTATATTGTGCTCGTGTACCATGAGTTTTTTTAAAAATTATACATTTCTTGCAACATGGTTTTAATCTTTCAAGATACACACGCACATGCACATGCACATGTGCTCATGCGCACACACACACACACACACACACACACACACACACAGACACACTCACACTCTCAGAAGGCTAATAAAATGTCGACAACAAATGTCAAATATATGCTTGTTTTGTAATGTTGATGATTTGTTGCTGTGGGTAATAGCTGTCATATATGTGCCAAAAATTAATGGTATTTATATATATATATGGTACTGTACCAAATAAAAAGGAGATAGGAATTTACAATAAACTGTTAAAAAGAAAGACATGACAGTAGCTGGATCATCAGTATTTCATGTTGTGTGTTAAAGTAACATTATCATTCATTATTCTGTACCATAATTTTACTTAACTTATTAAAATACCTGTTGACTGATTCTCTCCAATTCTGTGTTAATATGTGTGTCTCTGTGTGTGTTAAATAGCCAAGCAGTTTCCCATTACTATCAGTTACTCTGAGGCAGGTTTCAAGCCAGTTGCTAAGAGCTTTCATCCAACAGTGTTGATCAGTAATACTGATCTGTACATTTTTTCCAACTGAAGCTCTCATACAGAGCTAATACCATAAGACTGTTTGCGAGTTTAGCGACTACGCCAACAAGGCAACAAGGAGCTGGAGAGAATTGGAAACCGAGTGCGCAGCCGTTTCAGAAAGCTGAAAACAGCTGTGTTTTTACAACCACTGAAACACAACGCTAGAAAGGATTTTTTTTTTCTATCGGCTACCCATACTGCACCTGCCATTTCCATCACAGCCATGTGGTCACAAAGGGAGCAGTATATCTGTCAACAGGATCAAGTCCTCAATAGACCCCGCAAGCTACTCAATCCTTCAAGACACCCCCTCCACTGGCCTCAACAAAGCCCCAAAACCCCTCAACCTGGCCATTTCAGTCCAATTCATTCAAGATATCCTCCTATTTTTCTGTAAGGAAGATACTTCCTTCACCTGTCCAAACTGTCCAGACTACCTGGGGATCTACTGACACAAAGGCCAATTCAGTAGCTGTTCCCCAAAATTTGACATAAAAGTATAGTTTTCAACCTAGCATTGGAACATGCGTTTTAGAAAACAAGACAAACATCACACATTTGCAGGTTGGTGCTCATCTATTTGTCCCAGTCTGGTTTCTAAGTAAATCTCAACTCACTGTCACATGTCTTCAGAGCAATGTTTAAGTGTCATTTCACGGCGCAGGGATACGGTAAATAAAAACTCACTGCCCCTCGTAAAGAAACCTGTCATCATGGACATTAAATAGCTCAGGCCATGTGCGATCCCCTGGTCTGACACGGGTGTGGTTATGAAATAGGCTCCATCTTAGGTAAAAAAAAGACCCCAAAAGTAGAGGGAAGGAAACAGAGAGACTGGGTCAGGATTAGGGAGGGGTCACAGTGGATCAGTTGGGTCTTCCTCTCCCACAGAGGAGGGAAAACAAATATTAATCACCTCTAGTACTTCACACACAAAGGGCCCTGAGACGAGGAGAAGACAACACAGGACTCAACAGCTAATGAAAAGCGTATGCTCTGGGGACACCTCAGTGTGTGAAAGTGTGTTTCTGGTGATTGGAAGCAATTTCAGGTGCACTTATGCATGCAGGTGATGTTGAGAGGCTATAAGAGATACCATCTAAATAATATTGGGTTGATTGTTCCACAGTGAGTGCATGTTTACATCTATGATGTGCATATGTTTTAACTGAGCTTGCAAAGAAACTGTGAGATTGACATAGAAAAAGAAAAAGAAAATGAGTGTGTGTTGTAACAGCGGAGGTAACTGGAATGTGTGTTTGTTTGCTCTCTTCCTAGTTGGCAACAAGCTCCGTCCACACTACAACGCAACGACGAACCCCACCTGGCATACTGGTGATGGCGCCATCTGGTCGCGGCCAAGGCTCGCCATCAGGCCTGCAGTCAGTACCCACAGTGCCAGTGTGGTGTTGTTTAATGAGCGCATATGAGCAAACATTTGACTGCCAGGTGGCGTTGCCGCCACGCCATGCCGACCAGGCGGGGTTCTGCCATTGCCGTTCAAACTCGGGGGCATCAAAGGGGGGCCTTGGATTTCCAAAGTAACTAAGCCATAATCCACCCCCTTATTGGTCCCATTCATATTGAAATACATGATCAGAGGAGCTGCAGAGGCCCTAATCTTGCCAATGAGCGGTCCGGCACAGCTGCAGGGATAAAGTCAGAGTATGAGACCACCAGTATATTAGAAAAACTCAGGCCTTGCTGATTGGATTAAGGGAGACGAGGGGTGGGGGTGGGGGGGCCTCAAGGGTGAGGAAATGTCATCTTCCAGCGTTGTGTGTGGCGTGGTGGTCTCGGTGTTGGCGACCGAGGATCAGGAGGTGGGGCAGACACACTTTGTCCTGGGGTTCGGTGACCAGCAAAAGAGAAATTGGAGGGGGTGACACGAAGAATAGCGACAACAAAATGGAAAGCAAAGACAAAGGCTGAGTGTCTGGAGTCAGGCCTTGATAGCACCTCCCAGCCGCCCAGCATGAGCTCGTCTGGTATTAAGTTGTAGCATGGCAGTTTTGAGGAGGGAAAGAAAGAGAGTGAGAGAGAGGACTAAACCGGGCATTAGCTGTCGACTTAAAGGTTTGTGCTGGTTCCTCTGGTAGGAGAAGCCGCCCCGTTTAAGTGTGATTGAGCGTGGCTTAGATGGGGATCAATGGTTATCCTCTCGACTGTTTTGTTTTGAGGTTTCTTTTCTGTATTTACTGTGAGGAAAAGGAGATGCCATTTTGTTTCACAAAGCAGGAGCCAAATATTTCCATAGTTGTATGTCTGGCACTGGCAATGTGCTTTATTCATTTAAACCAACAGAGGCAAACTTCACTATTTATCACTGTTACACACTTGAGTCATCCTTAATTTTCCTCTTTAACAATGACTGTTAAAACATTCGAACTGTAAGTACTGTAGAATCTAACAGGATTATCTCGTTTTATTTCAAGAGTGCCAGTTTACTGTGGATATGGCTGTCAAAAACCAAATTAAATATAAACCTCTCAGCGCTGATCAACCACATTTTAACAACATGTGTTTAGAGCAACAAATGTTCTATAAAACTGTGCCGCTAAGAAGACGCTCTGTCAAAAAACAGCGTGTGTGTTGTCTCAATGAACACATGTATTTAAGGTGCTGATAGCAATAAAGTGATTTTTTCTTTCATCACAATGTATCAGAGTTACACAACTATATGTTGATGCTAATATATTTCTACTGATGCAAATAAATCTTACTCACAAAACTTTTGCTTGTGGTTGACAGAGTTATCAATAAAGATTATTGTGATAAAGATTATAGATATTCTAGCAAGTGTCATTCCGTTCTTACACTTTTGTAGAAAATATAATGTATAAATTATTAACAACTTATTTGATGACTGCTGCCTTTGCTATAATACAATTAAGACAAATTATTTTTTTTAGGGATTTTATGAACATACACAAGTATATATTTCTGTTAATTTTCTTTTATAGATTTATAGATAGACTTTTTATTTTATTTTATTTACTTACACTGCAGTTTGTTTTGTGTATAGAAGTTTGTTTTCATCACATACACATACATATTGGGTATTAAAAAAACACACACAAAATATATACTCTAATTGTGTTGAACAGTACCGGGCCAAAATCAACAGATGTATAAATACAGAAAAAAATCATAAATACATTGTTGTACAATATCAGTATGAATATAGAGATGTTTTTTTATTATAAGGGCATTTATTGCAGATGAGAATGACCCCTCTTTCAGACTACAGTTGAGAGCTGTAGCACAGAGTCGCACAACCTCTGCTAGGCTGACGATGGATTTTTGGCTCTTGGTACACCTGCCCAAAATGTTTACCAGGAATTGACACTTAGCCTGCTGTGAGGATAGAGTTATAGAGAATGACTTAAGTCCATTTCACATTCCTTTATCTTAACAACCTGCACCTTCCACCTTCACAGCTGAGGATGTCAAATAACTGGGCAAATATAATGATGTAATGCCCTGGATGAAATTACAATACAAAATATTATCATTATAATATTATCAGTATTGTTATATAAATTCCAGATTTTACAAGCCAAAGTGTTCCTGTACAATAAATTATACATTTATTTTGGCTGATTTAAAAATGCACATGACACATACATGCCTGCACAGAAACCTGCATAAATGTGTCCATGTGAGCATATATGCACGCTCACAAATGCACACACAGATGGGACGTCTCGTCTCAAGCATTCTTTGAATTTATAGACGGCAGATTTTCATTGAATCCCTCTGCAAATCCACCCAGCCATACTGGAAAAACTTCACCACTTCTGCATTTGACTGCAAGGAAGAATGTAATGCCGGGCACATTTCTCTGTAACGTGTTAAAGATAAACTTTGGATCCAGGAAAACAAATTTTAATCTGACAGACTCACCACAAACAGAAGCTTTTATTCCAGTGGAATCAAGGTACATTGTATATTTAGGATTTGGTTGTAAAGACCCATCATTGAAATTGTCTCTTAACTGGAAGTTCCAAAGTTTGAAAATTGTTTTTACTCCAGACCTGAATCACCTCTGGCTCCAGAAGGATATATTCTACAGCAGATCTGGACCTCTGACCTCTGTGATAATGAGGTCAGGTAACAATATTTCATCTCTGAATTAGCTTTTTCTCAATGAACAAATAGTATAAAATCTAAAGAATATATCCACTCTGCTCTCTCTCTCGTATAAATGAAAAACCAGAAACATTTTGGACCTTTTATATAATGACTAGTTATGACCACATACTGCAAAGGGTCAGAATATGAACAGCTAAAACTTGCCCCATATGGTTTTGTTGTTGAATTCATACTTTCCTTATGTATCCTAGAGAATACATATGCAGTACATCCTGCTTAGTGAGTTTCTATTTCTACAAGATCATTAGTTTGTGTCTCAGTGAGAAGTCACTGAATAATTAAACTTTTGTGTCCTTGCCAAAATGTTAGTTGCCTAGGTTTAAAAGAACAATGCTGGTATGTATTTGAATCCTTGACGTTAAAAACTCTTATCCCTTGAAAAGCTACATACCTGCATCATGTATCATGTCACATTATCTTTGATATCGTGCTACAGGGTCACATCGGTCCAAAGCAAATGTCGACTCTGGTCCCACTGGGCTAAGAGAGCTAGCTCAACAATGCTATTGTTCCTCAAAGGGATCAACAGTTGATTAAGTACCCTGTTGAGAGAGTGGATCAGTTGCCAAACAAATACTAAAACGTCCAGAGCAACAATCGTTGGTGATGTGCCAAAAGCTCATTATCCAGTGTTGAGAATTTTAGAATTAATATAGATATTATTTGACAAAGGTGTGCCCTGTCCTCAAATGGCCTCAGCTGTGTGGTATTGTACAGACAAGAGCTTTAATATAGAAACGTCACTGTCAGGACGAGATTATAGTTGTGTTCAAAAGGCTAACAAGAGAACAAATTCATATTAATGTGCTCTGTTTTGATCCTCTCTTGTGAAGGAAGATGGAACAGTCAGTTTGTCAAGTTGTTACTACTTATTTTTCATTAATGTTTTGTTCATAAGTTGTTCAAAAATCATTGAGCTTTTATTATTGTTTAAAATTAATTTTTCATGAAGCATTTTGTTACTCAAAACATGAAATTCAAAAGACGCTGAAGTTTAAAGAAAACTTAGCTGGAAAAATATTTTTTGATTGGCCGTTTTCCAGATATGCAGTGGGGCCTCTTTTTGCATGAGTTTGGTTGATGACAGCGTACCACCCTTCAAACATACTGACAAGATCACACTCACATTGTTTACAGTGTAAAGAACATGTTGTTAGCCATCATTATTCTCATGAGTCAATGTAATTATAGTCACATATATTTCCCTTCTCAGTGTTGCAGGTATTTTGGTTGGATCCATCCTTCTCCTACTCAAGCTTACAGCCTGTGCCAATATAGCAGACTGCAAATCCTTAGCCCCAGTGCGCCCTGGGAGTTGGGTGACAGTCTGTGTCAGCTGCGTTTTTTTACCTGTCGTCAGGGAGTGACTGCTATCCTTCTTCTTCTCTCTATCCCTGCTCCAACAGGGAAACAGGTTCACTCTTTCGACCGCCTGCATCAGAGGAATCCTCGCTGGGTGTCATGACTTGGTAATGCTGAGGAGCCCCACAGCTATTTATCTCCATTTCTGCACCTTTTGGAATTGGCAACATCCCATTTCACTGGTGATCCTTCAATCAACAGCTGAGTCTGGCTAGCTGGCTGTTGCTGTGACAGTTGTATATTCTTACATGCCGAAATAGCTGCGGAGTGAGTGAGTGAGTAGGTGGGTGAGTTGAGTGTTGAATTTGCCAGTGTACCACCATGTTTAGTCAGCGGGGAGTCCTTCAGGGTTACAAAATGGCAAGCAGGAGTGTAATACCACAAATGTCACAAACCTCCAAGTAGCACTGCATCACTATAGAACTGAATGTAAGTGTAAGAGACAAATTGGTGACACATGATGGTAACTTCCACTGTAATAAGGCCTTCAGCTTGAGAACAGTTAGCTCAGTTGTAACACACTGAGGTTTTTTGGCTTTGTTTTTAGCTAATTAACCGGTAGAAGTTTCATATCGTGCATGTATCATTGCCATTGTTTTTATATTGGGTAGTGCGTATGGGATGTTTTCAAAGTGAAGCAGCTGAAAACTGAAATTCTCATAAAAATGTCCAACTTGCATTCAGAAGCAGTACAGAAATGAGCATCTACTGAATGAATTCTACTGACTTAACCAACTAATCCAATGTTCAGATGAAGGTAAAGCTCCAAAATGGCTTCAGAAGGTGCACAACATCACCGAAAAGCTAATAGCTGTTTTTGTTAAGCCACAGAGGTATTCAGCTAGCTCTACTACAATAAAAGTTCACACATGTTTTCTGAAATGGCCTCTGTTTCAACTGTAAGGTTCAGACCCATTACAGTGCTGGGTAGTGCAATTAAAAGAGGCAGAATGCTTAACCCTGCTTTTGTACTATATCAAATAAATTACCTGGATGGTAGACTGTAGAGCAAACATTTAAAGTGTCTGTTTTGAAAGAAATTGCTTTGTTGCTGCAGCAAATAAAAAAATGTCTGAATTGTTGACACAGAAGAAGACAGAAAAGGCTCATTTTTTAACGGTAACCCTACAGATTATCCTAATTATACACAATAACAGACAGAGTCTTTTGAAGGTTAATCCTCTCCTACCTCCTCTCTTACCTCCATGTAACCACACGCTGCAGTAAAACACTGGAAACCCCCTGGAAGAGTGTGAACATGTACGAGGTCTGCTGTATGTACAAATATTGTGTACGCATATACGCACAAACATTATAAGGAATGCTGTGCCTCCCATGACTGAGGGAATTTTTCCAGCGATTAACCAGGTCTGTTAGATGTCCACTTGTTTGTGCAGAGATGCATTCGACTCAGCTGTATTTTCGATATTTTGTGCATTCACTGCACAATATAATAACTATATATTTTTAAAGCAAACTGAATAAGGATTTGTGTATCTTGTGTTAATCTGAGATCGATTCAGGTTTGTCCCCTGACGGCTTGTTGTTGTTGTGGACCCGCTGCTTGCTGAGGATTTTCGGCTTAGCGCTTGTGTGATTTTGACTGCAATTTTGTCAGGCCTCTCTTGTAAATGAGAAAGACAATGAGGTAATCTCCCTGGGTTTACCTGGAATGAAGTTGAAACACACTCACATGCACACTCTCTTAAATCCATCTGCTGCTTCACAACCAGTGTGATGTACTTCTATTTCTGGATTTCACATTTCCTCACTGACACCCCTCCATACATGTTTGTTGTACTCTACTATATCTGTTGGCGACCAATCATGATCTTAATTGTTCAAATTAGAGTCACACACACACACACAACCCACATTTTTTGGAGTTTAGCCACACACCTGCTCAGAGTTCGTATGACTTTATTGAGACCTTCTCCACCTGACTGAGGAATCATATGGCGAGCGAATGGATTGTGAAAAGATTTATCGAGGTTGATGTCTTGATGTCGTAAAATTTTATGATATGCTTTCCACGTCACCTTTTAAGCACACCTTTACCAGAAAGCCGAGAACTATAATTCACTCATGGTCATAATTTAGCCAAGACAGCCTCTCTAATCCTGACACGAACCTGCTCTGAGTTGCTAAAGCACATGTACAAGAGCTGCTCTTCAGGGTTTTTTTTTTTTTTTAGCACAGCCACATGTAATATTTCCTTGCCAGGATCAACACAACATGGAGACTTTCTGATGATCGTTTGGACTGGAAACTAGATTGGGTTCAAAATTATTCATTGGACTGTTATTGATCCTTTATTAAACGTAAGATATTGGTCAATCTGTGTCATCCATTGCTAATATAGGTTCTTCACTGGAAGCTGCATAAATGTAGGTCTGTGAAACCTGCAATTATACTGTCATTTTCTTTCCATATACTTTTAAGAAAATTTGATTGTTTTGTACAGTGTAGTGTTTTTTATTATTATTATTTATAAAAAATGTTTTGGTCAATTGGGATATTTTAATTCAAGAACTTAATTGCTGAGACTTGGAGTCAAACACAAACACACACATACATTTACAAATAAACATACTTTAAAAAGTCCAGTTTAACCTTTTTGTGTAATTGGAATTGAAAACAATTATGATTTTAAATATTTTAAAATGATCTGTTACAAACAGTTAACATATAGTAAAACAGCAATATAAAAGTAACACAGTTAATCAGTAATTGTCTTTCTTTTGTCTGTACTTCCCAACACCTTAAAGCAACAAAGGTCATGACTCTGCTTTAAAGAGACGAGAATGATATAGGATTTTGTATGGCTTACATGTAGTATTTTATTTTTATGTTATGATCTAAATGCTGCTTCAGAGTTGTTCAGACCCAACCAAAAGTCAGAGTCTGAAGGAAACACTGTGAAAATGGTCCAATTTAAAGAGATTAAAAGAGATATTGAGACAAACATCTATTATAAGCAGATTCAATTAAAAAAAGAACAGCAGAATTAGATCAAACACACATAAATAAAGTATAATAATCTCATATAACACTGAAATTACACCATTACTCCATGGTAATGGAGAACACATAACACACACACTTCGGATGCAGTGTTCGGCTTTCAAAAATGTTACAAGAGTCTTGGCAGTACGGGTGTTTTAATTAAGATTATATGTCTTGGTTCCCAGTTTAAACTTGCTCATTTTCATTTGGATATGGAGAGCTGTAAGGGTTCAAAATAGTCCTCCGAGTTATACGATTAGAGGACACTAAATCCTCATTCTGTTAATTAAGGCTCAAAAAAATAGTGTGGATGAGAGGAAATATCTTGGCAAAAAGCTTCGGTGAGGGATGCTCATGGGAAATTACTGTTTTTTAGTTAATAAGTTGTTTTACTCTTAGCAGAGTGAAAGAGGATTTTGGGGATTCCAATCAAAACAAACAAAATGTCTAAATGAAGAAAAGAGCAGGAGAAGAATATTTGAAAGGAAATCAATTTCACACATGGTAAAAACAAAACAAAGTTCAGATGTAGTCATCTGAAATTCTACTTCAACAGTGTTATGCACATGCGTTGACTCGCATAAACGCACACACTCAAATGCAAAAAAAGCCTTGTCAAAGATAAAACATTATGAAGGAGCCCACAATCTCTTCATGCTAATCAAGATAAATTGCTTCTACTGTAGCAAATTGAACAGGCTCCGTTTAATGCTGCTCTAATTTTCATTTCTTATCTGAGCATAGGCGCGCCATTAAAACAAATTGTGAACATGAAGGTTTGGATAATATTTAAAAGCTTGAAGCAGCAACATGATTAATGTGGTTACAGTTGGCAGATAAGAGAGAGACTAATGGCTCTGAGAGGCTGCCAATTTTATGGCATCCTGACAGTTTATATCAACCCAGTGGTTTTTCTAACCAGCTCTTTGGACACAGTTCAGTTTTAAAATAATTTTAAGAGTTTCGTTCAAAAACAACAAATGTAAGACAACTGATTGGCATGGGGGAAAAACATCATAAAACACAACTAGAGTCTTTAGATAACAGCAGAATATCATTTAGAAAATATAAACCCTACATTTTATAAAAAATAAATATGTATCTATAAAAATGGAATGAAATGTTTAATTTGTTTTTTGCTCAATTTGAAAATGCAACGTCAACAAACCAACCAAACAAACAAAATTAAAAAAACAAAACAACAAAGACAAAACTTAAAATTACAGATTCATTTTTCATTTGAGCTATTGAGCACTTAATTGGTATTAGTGAACTATAATCATAGTATATGATCATACATGACAGTGAGCCAATAATAAGGAACTGTATAAAGACAATAAAAAGAGACAAAAACATGTTGTGCTTACATAAATAAACCTGAAAGCTTAATGAGAGATCTCCTTCAAATGTTTGATCATTTTCAAGACTATGATCATTGTGCATGTTACAGAAAATAACTGCTGATGGTAAAGCAACAATTATGGTGCAATGCACAAACTATTTAAAGCTCTAATATTTTTAATTATAAAAGTATTATTTGAAATACATATTGTTATATTCTGTGTAATATGGGAGAAGCACATCAAGTTAAAAACACACTGATGATAATCAGAGCTGTTGAATATATTTATATAATTTATTACCCATGCATCTCTAAATAATCATATACCATAATTCATTAAAGAAAATGTTATAGAGTAATAAAAGTGGCTTATAATAGCTGATTTTTAAAATCTAATTTTAAATTTAAATTTTTTTTGTCAATACCATTTCCAAATTATGGACAGATAGCTACTGCTTATAGGTATCAATATCAAATTGTATTTTTTCTCTATTTCTATGGAAGCAAAATAATGCTGATCTTCATGTGTCAAAGGCTTTCATAGCGTTTGTTATTAAAAGTAAAATATATCTCAAACATATTAATCCCTGCATTTTAATGAAGCACTTGACAATTAAAGTCCACTTTTGTGTGATCTGTGAGTGAGTGCACTTCTCAGCTTGCACCATGTTCGCTAGTCTTTGTCTTTGAAACTCATGCAGTAGCGCTTGATTTTGTGCAACACTGCTCCCTCCAGTGGAGCTACACCTCCACTGCATTTACAAGACAACTGTCACACCAAAGCACAAGATGAATTGTGAATGCAAATCCCATCCAGAACCTGTTGTTTCTTCATATGTGATTACCTGTGATATTCCCGTGTTTGAACACAACACATTATGATGCTTTGAACAACTCTGCAGAGCTGCAGATTTCAACTCAAGCAACACAATGAATCACATCAGGCAAATCTCTTCAAACTAACTTCCACCATGCTTCAAAGAGCAATGCTGCAACTGATCATTAAGCAACATTTTCCAGTTCAAGCTCTCCTTGAAGCAGCCCAATTAGTGGTTTGAGTGCTGATCTCTCTGCCACTGGGCTCTGCACCCGTTAAACCCTCTTTCTTAATGAGCCAAGAGATGAGGCCTTGTCTGAGCAGTAACTGGGTGGGACACGAACACACGGGGGCGATACAATCAATCAGCTCCACATCTTTCCACTCAGTCATATTTTTCTTTCACACACAACCATGCCACCCACTATTTCGGAGCTACATTTTCCCAATAAAAGTATTGTTACATAAAAACAGTGAATAGTCTTGCTTCTAGAGATCCCTGTATACTGTTTATATTTCCCCTTTGCTCCTAATGCAGATATTCTCTATCAAACGTGAAACATTTGTAAGATAAATTGATGTTTTGCATGTGTTAGGCTTCTGTGATTGTCAGCCTTGGAAACTGTGTGATTTGTCACCTGTTATATGCCGGAATTAATGTTTATTTTCCTTTTGAGAAGTTTTCAAGTTACTTTGGTTAAGCTAAATGCCTGAATATATAAAGTGTCTGTGGGTGTTCCAAGGGCCTCTGCAGTGCACCAACTTGTCAGGGCAGGACAGAGCTCTGAGGTGGGTAAATCTGTCTCCAATGCCCCAGGGATGAGGGATTACCATGGGCTATTTGGCTGCTTCTAAACAGGTGAGGAACCAGGTTAGACATGACAGACTTTGTCGGGGTGTCCAGGGTTTAGGGGATATTACTTTAAAAGCAACTTGGTGGGTGTCCCTGGTTCTTTCCCCCTGTCTCTTCTTGGTTGTTTGTTTGTCAGTCATTAGAGATGGAGCATTTTGTGTGGGTAGTAGTTCCTAATCCGAGGGGTAGTGATTATAGGGTGGTCAATAGACGCTAATTGTGTGCACTGCAGCATTAATAACACAAACATAATCAGTGGGCTTTAAATGATGAAGTCATCTTATATTGTGCTGCAGGGCTTTCTTTGCTTATTTCTCATGAATAAGAGCACAAATGATAAAGTAATCATTATTAGAACAAATGTAATCACTACTGTGGGTAACCAAAGTGCAACTGGAATTGTTAGTGGACCCACTCCTCAGACATAAACCCTAACTAGGCTGTGGACTTTGTGTGCCTTAATAAGGTTCTAATCACTGGGAAGCATTGTTTATTTTCTGTTACACTGGCCCTGGGGCCACACAAATTTAAACCCTCTGGCATTGTGGCTTTCCTGCAAAGCCTTGTATATCCACTAAATACCATCAGAGATCTGAGACTTTTCCTTGACCATCCCTTTCATTAATGTTCGTGGTGATATGACTCAGCCTCTTGACCAGTTTCATCCACTAATGGAGAATCAGACATGCTTTGTCTATTATACATAATAGATTTTAATCTACAGGGACACATTATTTAGTTACCAGTTGTCGAGAAGTTGTGGCTCTGGTGCTTGTGCTCTAATGGTTGTAATTTAGGATTTGAATCCTGTTATACTATAACTGTTGCTAGACTGGTTAAGAGCAGCAATTTAATGCTGGAAAATATGAAAGGAATATCTAGAAAATGTCATTGTAAAGCTAGAGTTCTGTGAAAATAGAAAGTACATAAGCACTTGAATAATAGACAAAGTATAATTTTGATTAACAACCTAAATTCAAGTAAACATGGCAATCTGGTCTTTTTTGTTGCGGTAACTCTAACTCTGTACTAAAGTTCTGTGTATTTGCAGTAGCAAACAAAAGTTTAAAAAAAAGATTTGATAGTATTAGCTTGGTGTATTCATAATGGGGAATGTGTGGATTTCGATTATGGTGGATATCACATCACCACCTAGTGGATCTTGTTGTACTTACAGCCACAGTGATTGCTTCCTCTGCTCTACATGAAGGACAGTGACCAGGTTGACTGAAAAACATCAATATCAAATCCTTTCAAAAATAATCAGGCCCTGAATGTCACTTCATAAGGTCTCTGCACGCTCGATATCTCAATAAGGAGCAAAAACATCCCATCCCAATTATCATTGACTGTCACTGATATTCATATCAAGGCCAGATTTTCCCCGTTTGCTCAGGGAACATCCCATTCAGGCAAATGTGTTTGCTCATACTCTCAAGACATGTGGGCTGAGGAATGAAATATCAAACAGGACAACTGTTAAATGGGATGCACGCACGCTCACACAACCACACGTGCACATACACCTACACAGTAATGTAGGTATTTGAATACACACACATACTGACATGCCATACCTCACTCTCCTAAATGATAATTAGTCCTCTATCATGCCTGCTGAATGATCAATGACAGCACTGTTGGTTTTACATTAATAATTTGTAAAGGAGAGAGTGACAAAGAGTGGGAGAAGCGGGAGATGTGTCCTGTTGTGTTCTGGGACAGGGGGAGGCTAGATTATCCATGTGCCAGGGGAATCTAATGCAATTACGAGTGTTTGCTTACACCATGTGTCCCCTTCCGTCTGCGCAGCGGCATCGGGACTGCACCCGCCACCATCCTCCCATTCAGCTCTCTTGTTTGTTTTCAGTATTTACGCCACTGCAACCCATCCTTCCCCACCACCCCCCACCTCCACACACACACACACACACACACACATACACACACACATACACACACATAACCCCCTTCTCATCATCACGGCTACCACCAACCCTCCTCATTTGCCCCTGTATTCAATATCACTAATTAAAGTAAGCCAATAAGGTTGGGGGAGGGCGGAAAATAAGATGTGTTTGAAGACCAAATTGAACTCTGAAGGCAACTCAAAAGTCAAAAGAGACATGGATGGGTGGTGTTGTGTGTGTATGTGTGTTGGGGAGTTGATGGAGCGGGGGGGTGTTGGCAAAATATACATTATTTATACCGCAAGAAAGAAGGCCTCATAGGGAGAGAGGAGGTTTGTTTAAAAGATTAGCAATGGCCTGCTTATTAGCTTTAGCTCTCATTCCCAGTCATTTGCCTATTCTTCAAGACTCCCATGCCATCCACAAAGAAGTAACCAGATTATTGATTAGATTTTGACTTTTTTTCCATTTATTTTTAATCTTATTATGGCTCCACATTAATGCATTTGTCAGTGGTAGAAAGGGTAATAATGACAAGAAACGTAAGATAGACCCTAACCATAATCCTATAGATAGATAGATAGATAGATAGATAGATAGAGATAAATGTTACCCTTTGCACTCTAGAAGACCAGCCCTGGTTTGACTTTCCTATTTTGACTATATACCCTGGGACATGGATGACATTTCATTTTTGTGTATTTAGTGCCAAGGATGATATTAAACTAATCTGCCTATGCTCCTGTTTGCTCTTACGGATTTGGGAAGTATAGGCAAACATGAAGCACACAGAGACTCCAGCTAAGATGAGGGGCGACAGGGAGACTTTTGGTAAAGCGACAGAGCTGAGGTAGTGACGGCAAACTGTTGGCTTTCTCAGTGTGAGGTTGTGAGAATATGTCCAAACCTCCCTGGTTGGGATTATATATTTGATGTTAAATCCGTTGCTAAAGTTTAAATCTGTGTGTTTTGCTAGCAGTGAAGTTGACCTTACAATGTGAACCATCTTAAAAACTAACTTCCCAAAGGCATCCAGGATTTTTGCAGCTCTGCTAACATGAGTCAGAATTAGTTAAAGGGGGTCATATGTTTTTGGAATTAAACTTCTGGAAGACAAAATGAAGAATCATAGAAGAATCATCGGTACACCTTTTTAATGTCAACAAGCTTTCTTATCCACATTTTATTTACATATAACATTATTGATAAATAATTATAGACTCTATGACTAGTAAGTGCAATACATTTACTAACCAGTATTTAGCACTGTACAAACAAGTTGACTGCACCTTGTTGTACTGGATTATACAACACTATATTTCAGTTTACCGTAAGGTATCATGTATATATGTTTGAGTATATTAGCCTCAGCATGACTTATGACATGTTATTCTGTACAAATGTATAATTCACAAATTGCTATAATGAAAATTAATAGTATGACTTTTGGATGTTTCTGTAATGTGTTATTTTGTCATAGTTATTAATTTTAAACATGCTCTTCATCTGCCGTCTTTAGACCTCTTTCTTGCTTTAAAAAGTGATTTCCCCCTCTGACGATCAATACAGTCTGATGTAAAGGTCATTATTTTTCCAATGACAACCAAGAAATGTTGTCCACAGATGAACGTTCAAATTAGATGTCTCTGCTGACAGTCCCTGTTGTCTTCAATTTTGGTTGTATTTTGGTAAAAATGCTACATAGATTAATAAATAACTGAATGCTTCATTGGGGCTTGTGTAAATATCTCAAGTAATTTTAATATCACAACTCCTGAGTCTTAATTAGTGCTTGCTGCTAGTAGACTATGAAAGGCAATACCAAAGTAGAGGAGTATAATTGAATAATTACTTATCATCAGTGTATTTTGCTCTGGCTTGGGCACTCAACCTATATACTTAAAATATACATAAATATAAATTCAGCATTACTCACTTGTACCCTGCCTGCCAATGTACATATAATTGAAAAATGTGGGATGCTTGCGAATGAGTAATGGGCCCAGGCACCTATAATGGATCATTTCAGGTTTCTTTTCTTTGAACCACAATTGCCAGCCAGCGAAAAGTATTTCAACTGTGTTCAGTTAAGTGTGTATTTTTGGGGGGGATTGGCTCGATCATTTTGTGGCTTGGCAGCAGGCCAAGGAACGGTGATTTGGAAGCCTCATCTTTGGACAACAGTGAGTTGTCGGGTGGAGAACGAGAAAAACAGAATGATGCACTTTACTGCGGCTGTATAACACAGTAACCATGACTCACTGCACACTCATTTTGATTTTTCTCATCTTACCACAACCTTGAGACTCATTTGAAATGCTGGGAGTTATATCAAGAAAATGTAATGAATGTGGAGCTAGTTACTGTATACTGTAACAAATCAAACAGTCTTTTTTCAGAGTTAAGCACATGCAAAATCATTTTTCTCAGTGGTACAGGGGAAAGTTTATTGTTGTTGTAAATTAACATTTTTAGACATTTGCATTTCATCCACTTAGTTGCCATTAAAACAGTTTAAATACTCTGTTGAACATCATAGAGGAATCTGGTGGAATCAACTAATCTTTTTTTTATAACTAAAACAAAGTTTCATTAATTTCAACTTCATTCAACTTAGAATGTCTAGTTTTCATTTTCAGACCATTTCTGACCATTTTACCTGACTTCAAGTCTTTTGACTCAAAATTATGAGTTGAATGAAAGTTCTGCTGAGAATTCACTCAACTTTTTAAGTTACATTCCTAAAGAAACATTATATATATATCAGTAGACTTCCCAGTATGCATTGGTTAAGTGTTAAAACACTCCAGAGACACATCTTTATCATAGTTTGGAGAAAACATACATGATGGATGGATTTCCATTTGTCTTTTATTTTTATTTTTAACATATTCTTTTAAATCCAAACTATAATGAAGGTTAGTATTAAATATTTCTGTTTGTGCAGCACATTATTGTACTGTGAGGATATTCCAAGCTAAATTGGATCCACATTTATTCAAAAATTCAAATAAAAAAAACTGTTCAAAAATGTTGTTGCATTCTTCACATTCAATAACATTCAGTGAAATCAATATGTTTTAGAAGGCAATTTTAAAGAACCACACCAACATCCAAAAAAACACTAGAAGTCATCTTCATGAATAGCATCACTGAACATGACAACATTCTTATTGTTCTGGGTGTTTTAATTATAGGTTGATCCATATATGAGTAAAATCAACAATTTAATATCAATTATATTCTTACTGTCACAAAAAAATACCTTCACAAACATTCCCAGGAATTACCCGAGCGGGAAACTAAAGCAGGTTTGGGAGGTAACTAAATCTCCCAGTACTTTCCTCATGCTTGTGAACTTCTTCTCAGGGATTAGGGGGCAAACACACATAGGTCTGAGAGGAATATTTCCCCTCATACTTCTTTCCCATAACCACATGAAATGTCTCTGTTGAGTAAATGTTGGCAAGAAAAAAGCAGGGGACAAGGCTGAGTCCAAGTCTGTCAGGATGAGTTCTGTCAAGCCCACAAGGACAAATGATCTATTTAAGATGTTACCTTGTTATTTTCAGAGAATAATAATCAATTTCAAAGATTGTAGAATGACTTAAAATGTGAGTAGCCATGTATAAGCATCAATCAGCTGTTTCATTCCTGCCATTTGTTAAAGAAGATATGACATTTTCCTTAAATTTACATTTGTTAAATGTGTATTTGTCTGCATCTGTCCTTTTGATGCTATTCTTGGACCAGGTCATTTATGTCACTGTTAAAAAAAACTAAATAATGGAAACTACACCAACTATCTGACTGTATGACTCCTTCCCACGCCTGCCAGTAATGTACTGTGTGACCAATAAGGGAGAGACCAAACAAAGGAGTGCCATGATAGCACCTTAGAGCTAATCTCTCAATTACTACTTTACTGCTACTGTCAGACAAAACACAACAAAAACTTAGAGCTGTCACGCATATAGCTTTTTATGTGTGTGTGTGGTTGTGTGTCTCTTTGGTAATAGCCATGTGTGGTCTGTCTAATCCCAGTCTTTGTTGTCTGTTTCTGTTGCAACTTAACTGTAAAACACTGACACAATATGACAGACAGGTTACAAAATACAAAACATATGGTCTTGCATGGCTCAATGAAAATCACATGATACAGTCATTATCAGGACTAAGGGTTTGCATCATAATAAGGTCAATGAAGTGCATCACCGTAGACTTTATATGCTCTTGGGGGAGTTCCAAAAAATGTCTTACATACAGTTTTGAAATATGTATTTCCTGGTGCTTTTTCAGTGTGAAGGTGTGATGAACCCATGCTGAGGAAACTTTGAGGTTAAAACTTGCACAACACTTGTGCAAATTATATTTGAAATAGTTAACCTGCACATTATAGTAAAACTATGTTATGCTGTGAAAAACATACTAGCGATGTCAAGGTTGAATTTTACAACCTATTTGGAGCATAAAGGACATTTTGTCAAAAATCATTCATAACAAACCTAAATTTGTTAATATTTTGTAGACAAAATAGGCTTTCATGTTGGCAGCATCTCAGTGTGTAGCTCACTTATGCAACAGAGAAGTAGCTGTCCCTCCATGAGACTAAGCACTGTATTGTGCTGTCCTCTAGTGAAGCTGAGTATATCCACTGACACAGCAGCTAAAGCTAACCGTGTCAGAGAAAGACTTGGGATGTCACAGGCAATGCCCGGCACTAGCCATATAATGGCCAGGATTTGCTGATAAAACAGGGGCCTCACATTGGCAGTCTTTAGTGACTTAAGTGGGCCGTTCTTCCATGGCCGTTGGGGCTATACAGTATATCCACCCCTCTATCTCTCTGCTTGACGGACTATGTCTCTTTCAGATGTGCTTTCTACCTCACTTACATTTTTTTTTAAGTTTTTTTTTTTTTTTACTGATTAAAGTAATTTCATGTTTTTATTTATAGGCCTGTGACTAACAAGGTGTGCCAAAGGTTTGTATGACAGCACGGCAATATAATTTTACAGACGTACAGAATATAATCCCTCTAATGGAGTTGCACTGGAAAAAATTATAAAAATAATGTCTATCCTAATAATCAATGTATCTGTACCTTGTAATGAAGAAGAAATTAAAACAAATGAACCAGCAAAAAATAAACTTAATAAAATTACAATGGTATCTTAACACTGTCCGATGTGTCTGTCTAAACATTAGCAAGATTACTCTTACATTTTCAACACAATACATACATAGAGTCAGTGATGTAAAAGTGGCTGTAACTAACATCAGATAAAGATAAACAAAAATGTATATATAACGGCAATCTTAAAGACATGTTCATTTGTATTACTTTTAGCTCAAGGCTAATCTCCCAAGAGTCTATCTTGAAAAAATGCACTGATTTACTACACTTTTTCCTTGTGCATATATTAAAATAACCATAACTAAGATAAAGAGGTATGAAATAGAATGATTTGTAGTCTCTGCTGGATATACACAGCAAAAAACATGTGTAAATGGGTATTTTGTCTTATATTTTTGTGTTTTTGACAATAGAAATACCATTGTTGTTAGAACAGGGTGTTTACGACATATTTTAATGTTCTCATCATACTCAGTGTGCCATCATCTGTCTGTCACACAGGAATATAGCTTAATAAATAAGGGGAAATCTCTTGATCCCAATCTAAATATTGTGAAAGGCAAGGCAGCACTTTTTGACATTTTTTCCAGACATGCCTTTATTTGTTTGATGGCATTTACCTCATCTGGCATTTCTGTTGTTTGTCAATTAACTTCATGAAGGTCTCATGTCTGAAAGAGTTGTCGGAGAGAAGTAATGACAGCAGGAGGTAAGAAAATGAACGTTGAAATAAAAATGTAAATTTGGTTTGTCTGTTTGCAAATGTTGGGGTTGCTGTCTCTTTCACTACTCAACTCCATGCCACTTTATGCCAAAGTTTTCCATTCCAAAGGATATTTGCAGAAAAGCTGCCCAGATGAATGAGGAACATGACAAGATGGACAGTTAAGACTTTCAAATATGTGTGAGATGTTGTGGATAGTATGTCCTTCCTGTATCAGTTGCAGAATGCTGTGACAATCCCAGAGTTCAAACGCACAAAGAAAAAAAAAAAAAAAGGTAGGAGACTTATGGTCGTCACTTTGGATAGTTTTCCTGTAGACAGACATTCAGCCATATAAATCTGTGAGCATGTCCAACATTTATAGATGAGGTAGCCCAGTGGCATAACCACCTGTCAAAGCTTGTCTTCCTCTTTCTTTTGATCTTTCTCTCTTATCTCCCTCTACTGCTCTATTCTATTTTTCTGTTTTCTATTACTGAAAAAAAAAACTCTGCTTAAGCTGTATGATCAGTGATTGATAGCACGCAGACAAACACAGACCAACATGAGAGGAGGAACACCAATTTATTTTCCATTTTAAATAAAGATGAAAATGCCGGGGAAACTGCCAAGGGTATTCATTTGATCTGAATGGAACTTCAATAAAACAAATTCCTTCAGACAGCTATTTCAGTTCTTCATAGGGAGGCCTTCCCCCAAACAACCTTTTGTCTTCAGTCCTGACAGTCCACAACTGCTATTTTAGCCCTTCTCATTCTCATACTGCCTATTAAATCAATATATAATATTACCATGGCTGAAATTTAGTAAGCCTGACCACATGAAGCTGATACTTTTCCCTGCCTGATGACAGATTCAGCCATTTGGTTCATGGGTCTTTTATATCATCTCATATACAAGGGTATTTAATTCCAACTATCACTTCATATTGATCAATGCAGTTGAATCAATGCAGTTCTATGTGTGACATATGTAAAGACAATTTGTTACTGGAGATGTATATATGAATGTATTACTTAATGTAAGTGCCCTAGAAATCCTGTGATGTTTTCCCTTTTGATCAACAGGAACAACAACCCTCTGTATTTAATCTGAAAAAAAGCAGAGTCATTTGCAGATAGAAAAGTCTCTATAAAGATAGGTGGTATTAATAGACACACGCAGAGGCTTTTATGTGACACAAGACCACCATCTAGTGGCCAATATGTTCATTTGCTAGAATCAAGCTGGGAAAATATTTTTTATCAACATCTTTTAAGAAAAAGAGCATTAAAAGATCAAAAATACACTGCTAAATTGAATACAAAATATCGGTATGACCACATCTTTTTATCAAGTTGGCTCTCTCCACATCTTAAGCCACCTCAGGATTATTCTCCTCTGGCCAAAGATTGATTAACGCACGGATGCTAAAAAAAACAGAAGAAACATGAGTAAAACCACTGTATGCAAGTCATAACATATATTTGTTAAATAGAAATAGTACTTCCCACAAAACTCAACATTTAATATAGACACAATATATAACAACAACAAGATATACAGTAATTAACCAATTTCTTTCATTTCTTTGAAATGAGATATCAAAATTCTTGATGTTTCCTAAAATTCAACACACTCTCCCTGTTTGGAATACCACATTAAAAACCCCTTACATTACAGATATTCAATTAAACATGTGAATACTGTTTCAAGATAAAAGAGAGCAAAGGTACTTTACAAAGCCTGTTACTGCAGATGTTTGACAAACTGCTGCTAGGTCAATATAGTTAGGAAATGAAAATGCCATACAGGAAGTAAAGCTAGGCAATATATCCATATTATATTGATATGATGATATGAGACTGGATGTCATCTTAGATTTTCAAAGTCGTAATATCGTAATATGGCAAAAGTGTTGTCTTTTCTTGGTTTTAAAGGCTACATTACAGTAAAGTGATGTAATTTTCTGAACTTAACAGACTGTTCCAAAGATCTCATTCTGTAAATATTTTGTGAATAGCAGTTCTCCCCATAACATTGTTGCAATATCAATAGAGGTATTTACTCAAAAATATTGTGATATATTTTGCCCATATTGCCCAGCCCTAACTGGAAATCATACGGGAGATCGACAGGATCCAACTATCATTGTATGACAATCTGGTGGTGCAATTGTATAATCAAACAAACCATTTTGACATAGTTTATTCCTGACACACACTGATTTTCTTCCGCAAGGACATTTATTAATTTCATGTATACTCACCGCTACCTAAATGCTAACCAATATGTTTCTAACACCAACTGTAGGTGTAGGAGGTTATGGTCCCAACAATGGGAGTAAGTACACACATATCAAAGAAATAACAACAAACACAATATCAGTCACAAATAAATTAGGGGTCTTACCTTTGCCCAAGCTTCAAAAGTTCAAAGGCCTTATTGATTTGATCCAGTGGGAGTTTGTGGGTGATAAACTCATCCAGCTTCAGCTTTTTCTTCATGTAGTCGTCTACTAGTTTAGGCACTTCTTGCACACTCTTCCACCCTTTCAGAAAGGATCATAAACAACGTCCTCATTACATAGACCTTACAACATAGAGGCCACGAATGAATCCCTGAGCAAGGTACTTCTCTTTTAGTATAATTTCCATTGCGTTGCCCTAAATAACTATAAAGAAATATTTTCCTTGAATACTCTTGTAATGTAAGATGTTTGGTATTCAGAGTCTATCATGTTAGTTTGTGATAAGATGTTTTACTACCCGTGGACACATTTTCCCTCTTTCATTTTCTATTTTAGTGATTTCCTGGGTTCCCTAGAAAGACAACTGACAAGCAGGATAACAGGTGCAGACTAGTTGCATATGGTTACAAACTGTGCATGCACATCATTTCAAAATGTGGTCTTAGACCTTGTAACACTAATACAGTGTCACAAATAATATAATAATAACTGTTTTGTATTTTGGTCTATTGCAGCCACAATTACTGGAGATACTGGTTTATGATGGTTGCGCAATAGCCTGAAGCCTGAAGTCAATAGATTGGTGGATCTGCAACAACATATACATACTTACTGTTTTATATGTTGTCAGTGTAAACATTTTCACCAACAAGGTTTGGATTAGTATTTTCTCTCATTTTCTCTTGGGCTCAAAAATGCAACAGTTTACTTTACAGTGTTCCTCAAACTTGAACTATAATTCACTGAGTTTCAAGATTCACTCAGTTTCTATCTTGCAACTTGTGCAACATATACAGAGAAGCTTATTAACTTTAATTTCACCTCCAAAATATGTTCCCGTCAGTTTGCGTCCCATCAGGATCTTTTCAACCACAACATTCATTGCCTCTGTCTCTGTCCACCCAACGATGACACACATGCCCCAGGCATCTATTGTAGACTCCAGTGCAGCAGTCTAGGACAACACAAAGAAACTACTGTCTAATTATTACCCTTTTTAAAAGGCATTTATACTGTATGTACACAGAGCCAGGTGAAAGGAGGCCAATTACACAGCTTCAATATTGTATAATTTCAGGAAAAACTATTGAGTAGAAACTAGTGCTATCAGTGCGACCAAAGGTGGATGACTAATTGCTATTACAAAATGGACAAGGATGGCCTCCTTGTGCATTTGGTCACAAAGGAAGTTACAGAACATCTGATAAGAGTTTGCAGCATTACTCAACTTCCTGTGTACTGACACTGCAACAGATATGGTTCTCTGTACTTGTAGGACTGATTTTTCATACGATAAAAATGCAACATAAAATACTATTTTAACTTCACATATGACCGAGATACACACCATGACAGCTGGACTACCAACACACTCAAAAGCATAGTCCACCCCTCCATTAGTCATCTCCACAAGAACATCTTGGATGTTCCCGTTATGCTCTTTGGGGTTGACACATTCAGTGGCTCCAAACAGTTTGGCTTTCTCAAACTTGTCAGGATTGATGTCAATCCCAATTATCCTTTTTGCCCCAGCAATTTGGCATCCCATGATGGCAGCCAGACCAACAGCTCCAAGCCCAAACACGGCACATGAGGAATCTTTTTCAACCTGGATACACACAATTTTGGAGTTAGGTTGAATGAAAGTTGTTTAAGATCAGTTCACTTAACAACACTTTGGTTTTACAGACCACTCTTATATATTACCATTTGGTTGTATTCTTCTACACATGTCCATTACACAAATATCACCTGTTCTATTGTATGGTCAAGGAGCAGTAGTTGTGTGTTGTGTGGTACCTTGTTAGGTTTTATATGCAGTAAAATTGAAGGCACAATCTAAATGACCTCTCCCAAGTTCAAAGTTAGGAGAGGGACCCAACTGCAGTTAAGATGGCTGACCAGGGCGCCATATATCTAATCCATGCCTGAAGTCCCAAGCGGAAGTTTCTTCTTCGTGTAATGTAATGCTTTTTCGGTGTCCATAATACATCCATGGTCCATATCGATTAGCGGTTAGCATGTTATTTAAATATTGCACAGTGATGGTGATAATGGTGCTAATGCAGTGAGTAATGGGTATGGACAATGAGAGTTATGATATTGCAAAGTATACGGACATTGCACAGTATTAAATTACATTAAATATTAAAGTATTGATAAATGAATATTCATGTGAAAGTAAGTATGACATTTGTTGTGACTGTGTGTGCACGTTGCAACTGCTGCCTAAAGTGCTCAGTTAATGTATTGGTTGTTTAAATATTGTATTAATCCCATAGACTGTATAGAAGATTAATCCTCGTTTTATTTAATCTGAGAACTCTATTCAATCTTAATTATTATTCAGTCCTATTGTGAGTGTGTGTTCGTGTGTGTGTGAGAGTGAATCCCCATACCACCACCACACAAACATAATATTCACATTTGTATTCATAATGCTGATATGGTTGATATCAAAGTTAAATCCATGAAATATTAACATTATAACTTGATTAGTGTAGGCTTCTAACTAACTTCTGAGTTTTACAGTAGAATAGAAACTTGTGGAGTCAATTATACCGTTATGATAAACATGTAACTGCAACAAAGTTCATAGAATTATGTGTAAACGACATATGTGGAGTTTTTTAGGCTTTCATTTTTGTTTTTCGCTCAGAGCGGCGATTAACTTCCGCCTGACATTACCGGCAAGGATTGGCAATATATGAGTGCCGATTGACTAACTATCGCTTGGGACTTCCGGCAAGGATTGGATATATGGCGGCGCTCTTGTCGGCCATCTTTACTGAAGCAAGGTACTCTTGAAAGTTAGAGCCACATAGAAGGCCCAGTTAATCTTTGCTGACCATAGTAACTCTTATTCAGTAAGTTAAGATGGCTTCCATCTGGTTATAGATGTAATTTGTCCAAGGACCAATAGATTTAATAACTATGTGTCCCTGCTGCATTATGTGATTCTGTTTTTTATATGAATTGTTTGAAATTCCCCTCAGGGATGATAAAGGTTACCGTGACCTTTTATTTGTTTTTGTACTGGACCATTTTATTCTTACATGTAAGCTTGCGTTTAATTAGTCAGGTTTTTTACTAATTTTTCAAAGATTTTGCAAGCCTCAGAAAGAAAAAAAAAACATTGTTTGTATAAAACACATATATCAAAAACATAAAATTAATTTTACTGAACACTCACCTTGCTTCATTTTTCTATCAGCTGGAGTATTTTGAAATATTTTTATGATATATTTTAAGAATAGTGTCATTATTTCAGTGTTATTTGCAGTTTCACAAAGGTTTTAGTTCAATATTTAAAACAACTTGACATTCTTCACATTTTTACAGTCCTACAGTTTTTTATGGAACTTCTGCTTTTTGTTTTGCACTCATCTTATTTTAATATGCAGTAAATTGTGAAAAAATAGGTTGGGTGGAGAATAGACTATTCCCAGTTTTTTCAAAGAAATTACAAGGAACACTTAGGTGGTGCTCATGTCCTCTAGTGGGGAAAATAAATAACTACAATCCTGCTGTGTACTGTAAACAACACTGAACAGCTATTTATTTTAGGTAGTTAATACATTGTGTTAAAATAATGCTAATTGTTTATAAATTGGCTATGTCTGTACATAAATCTTTTTAAATTTGTTGCATCTGCATCCCTCATGGTCTAAGTACAGACAAGTGTCTGTACTGTGTCGCGCTGGTTCACATCTGAGATGATGAGAATTCAAGTTATTATTTTAACACAAATATCCTGCAGTAATGTATCCTCTTACCTTGCCTGTGTTAACAGCAGCACCGTAACCAGTGGAGACTCCACAGCCTAGCAGGAACACTTTGTCCAGTGGTGCATCGTCTCTTATCTTTGCAAGTGAGGTGTCAGAAACTACAGTATACTGGGAGAAAGAGCTGACACCAAGGAACTGGTACACCTGCTGCCCATTGCAAGATATTCTGCTTGTGCCATCAGCCAATATGCCTACTTGAGCATTTGCCCTGAAAGTCACATAAACAGAACAATGACAAGTTAAAATGCTATGAAAGCAAAAGAGTCAATGTGAGTGTTGTAAACATGTGATAATGGCATCACCAGTTCTTTCTGCATAGATTGGTTTTAGGACTGCGACATCGATCACAGTCAAAACACTGCGGCAGAAAAAGAGGAATAACTTTGTCCCCTGTGAAAACAACAACACACAAAAAAACAGTTTCAGTCAGAGTTCTATAAAAAAAAGAGGAATTAATCCAAACCAGACTTTTTCATTGTGGGCTGTGTAATTTACCAGGTGAGAAATTGGTGACTTCTGGACCAACACTCTCCACTACTCCTGCTGCTTCGTGCCCGAGAACTAATGGGAACGGTCTAAACTTCATTCCTTTTCCTGTCTCATACAGGTTTTCCCAGTCTGTGTGGCACACGCCTGTGGCAACAACCTGCACAAATATGTAGGATTCTGGTTCTTGAGAGTTTCAGGAAGTGAATATACTTTATTTCTACTAAATTCAAACCATCAGGAAACAAGCAGACAAAGGACATGACAATAAAAACTGTAACATTTGCTGTCAACATACACCCTATACACTCACAGTGAAACTAGACGTAATGTGAACTTGAGATTTACAATTTTCATTCTTCGTCTCAGTAAAGTTGCCACTGAGGGCAATTTCAGAACTATTGTCATTGTTATTTCAACACTATGCATTTTGCTGTGTAGCTTCACAAGTGCTCACATTCACAACCCAAAATGCCCATATTTCCTTCTGACTTGAAGATACAAACTGGGGAGGACCAGCTGACCTTAATGCGGACTTCATGGACTTTTGGTGGGGCGACCTCCACATCTTCAATGGAAAGAGGTTTCCCTGGCTCCCATGCAACAGCTGCCTTGCATTTGATCACCTGGACGTAAAAAATACATGTTACACAATGTTTTGAGAGACATAGGTGGCGAGCAAATTCTTGGCTTTTCATAATCCACATTGTGCAATCATTGATATACTGTATGTGCCAAAGCCCATTTCCATCAATGTGAAAAAAAAATCCTGTAAGTCAAAATAATGACATTCTTTCTCAAAATAATGACCTAGTATCTCATAATAATGACTTAGTAACCTATGATAATAAGAAACTAATAAGTCACAAGCTAAGTCATTGTTTTGAGGTTTGAAGTTTGTTATTATAATGACTTACATCATCACAGAAAATGGGCTTCTATGAGAGGCATTGGGCAGAGCAGTTGTCTGAAGTGACAGAATGCATTAAACATCTTCAGTTTATACTTTTTATTACAAAAAAAATCAAGCAAAGTATAATGGTTAATGTTTAAATTAAGTGTTTCTCTCTTACCTGCCCTGCTGTTGACATCATTTAGTCCGTTTCCACTTATTAGTAAGACAGCTGCCTGCATTTAACAAAATAAGTATATTATTAAGTATTTATAGTAAGGATATTTACAACTGCGTCACATGCAAAGTCACACAGAAAAGGATAGTTTTGAGACTCAAAGTTTGAGTGCTGTTATATCAACACTGCTACACAAAGAGATAAACTCACCAACTCCCTTACGCATCACGCTCAGATGAGTCAGTCAAGCAGCTGCAGACAAATTTGGGCGGATCTGACTTTACGACAGTGTCTGTTAGCGCGACACTGGTAACCACCTTTACGGCAGAGTGTGACCACACGTGTTGTCATCGCATGGACGACAATCGGAGTTAAAGTTGCTGCTGTTGCTAGCCGTCCAGATTTGTGAGTATTTTTGCGTTAACTCTGTGCAGATAGTATCGCAAACTTGTGTTTTGAAGCTACTACATAATGTGTTAGCGAATGCGCGTGAGTTTTGTAGTTTAATCAATGAAACGAGCTAGCATGTTAGCAGGAACTTATGACCTGACACCACGTTGTTGAAAAATTCAGCTCACCTCACAATGTTTAGCCAGGCTCTGCAGCGATAGCAAATACAGATTGATAATGATTTAACGTGTTTAATGTTTTCTTATGTTTTGTTCTAACTTGTGGCTTCCTCTCCCCTTTTTTGTATTGTTTCTCAGAGAGGAGTTTGAAGAACAAGAAGAAAAAATGTCTTACAGGGGAGGAGGGGGTCGAGGTGGAGGTTTTAACCGTGGTGGTGGCAGAGGAGGATTTGGTGGTGGCAGAGGTGGTGGATTTGGTGGAGGAGGCAGAGGTGGTGGATTTGGACGAGGTGGTGGCAGAGGTGGTTTTAACAGACAGCAAGACTACGGACCTCCAGACCATGTTGTTGGTAAGATCATAAAGACACAGACTAGTAATGCAGGAAATATGTTTACCTTCGTATCATGCTGAGTGAGGCTGGAATGAGAAGTGGTGAGAATACCTTCCTGTTGTGCCTATGTTGCCAACTATTTTGATCGTCAATTAATCTTTTTGAGTCATTAAAATAGCTGATTTTAGCTTCTGAGATGTAAATGGTTTGTGGTTTCTTTTAATGTATGATATTCAATAGAATATGCAGGTTGTGGACAAAAGACATTTGAAGAAGCAACTCTGGGCTGTGGGAAAGAATAATAGATGTTTTCATTATTTTCTCCAACCAACAAACCAATTGATTAATATCCTTATATTGTTGTAATTAATGATGATTAATCAGTGATGCTCTATGTCAGCCAAAGTGCAGCACAATAATACTTAAGCCAATCTTTACATATAGCACTATATTGCCAATGCATTGAGCTCAGACACAAACAACTCTACAGTGATACAACTTCAGTGAATTGTCTTATGACTTGAATACGTATAAGTCATCAAAAGGAATATATGATAAATAGTTTTCTCTCATTGCCACTTAAATGTCTAAAGGCGCTGCATTTTGGATTATTTCCTTGAGAGAAGTGTAGAGACTTGTGGAAAACAGACACAATGGTTCAAAAGGGGTTTTGTTGTAGAGTTCATAGCTTCATATTGAACTTGCAACACTAACTTTATCTGTGTTTGATTGTTTCTTCATTCTGCAGCGGTGGGAGAGTTCATGCATCCGTGTGAAGATGACATCGTGTGTAAATGTACAACAGACGAAAACAAAGTCCCCTACTTCAACGCCCCGGTATACTTGGAAAACAAGGAGCAGATAGGGAAGGTGGATGAGATATTCGGCCAGCTGCGGGACTTTGTATCCTTTCTGTCATCGTCATTTCAGTTTCTGGACCTCTGAAATAATGTGTGGTTAAAAAAAGTCAACTTGTGGGCATATAATTCAATGTTTGTGGCTCAAAATCATATTTATTCCTCAACTCATTCTCACAGTACTTTTCAGTCAAACTTTCTGATAATATGAAGGCGTCATCGTTCAAGAAACTGCAGAAGGTATGAAGGGACCTGCATAACTTTGTAAATGATGTTCTCATGCTCATGTTTCACTGCCTCTGAGGGCTAAACTCTTTATAATTTGCAACTCCTTGTTTAGTTCTACATAGATCCAATGAAGCTCCTCCCGCTACAGAGGTTCCTCCCCAGGCCACCAGGAGAAAAGGGTCCACCACGAGGAGGCCGAGGGGGTAGAGGTGGAGGAAGAGGTGGTGGTGGTCGTGGAGGTGAAGCATTCTCTATTTATTGTATCAGCCTAATTAACCCTGGTTTAAATTGTTGATTAATGTGCGGAGACAGTAACTTGTCTTTTTGCTCCTGAATTTGATCCGTCAATCCGTCAATTGCTTTGGATTTTTTCTGACTGCTTTGCTTCTTCCAGGTGGATTTCGAGGTGGAAGAGGCGGAGGCGGCAGGGGTGGAGGATATGGAGGTGGATTTGGCGGTGGACGCGGTGGTGGACGTGGAGGAGGCTTCAGAGGAGGTGGAGGCGGGGGTCGTGGATTCAGAGGTTTGCCTTTTTTTCATGATCAAAACATATTTTGATGTCTTTTCTGTTGTGCAGGTACAAGCTTTGTTGCATATGTAATGTCTATAATGCCTCTATCTTTGTATTTTTAATTTGTTCACATGTAGGTGGAAGGTGATCTGATGGTCGTGATCTGGTGTGATTCTCATCTGAATCTTCTGCTACACAAGAGAAGGTGGCGCTGCATAGCAGAGCCTGGCTAGTTGGACTCAGAATAAGAAAGTGGACATTGCCGCTCTTGACTTTTGAGTGTTTTTTTATTTTATTTTACAAGTTTTGAATGATTGATGGATCTTGAATTTTATTTAAAAGGTTCATATGTATGCTTGAGTGTAACAAAGCGGGAACAATTCAGCCTGTTGACGATGTGGATTCCCTTGTAAACAGGCTGTGAACATCCTGTGCTGTCTGTGTTAGTGTGGCCCTGATAAATGTTTGTACTTCAATTAGAACATACAAACCTCCATGTTTTACTTTTGTCAGATATGGAAACATGGGGAAATCAGACCGTATATACTTTCTTAGCTAAAGATTTGAATACTCATAATGTGTAAAAATCACGGGAGCAGAATATTGTCTCATTTTTGTTAACAACCTTTAATTAAAAGGTGCTTTGTAAATGTGTCTGTGTTGTATATGCCCAGGTATAAGAATCTGTGACATTAGGAAGCAAAATAATATTATTGCCATCTGGAAGTGGTACTAGGAGTCATTTACGATTCAAGTATTGTTACCAAGAATGGATAAACTTGGTCTGCAGTCAGTGACAGTGATGCAGCACTGTGTCTCTGTTCCACACTACATGCCTGTTGTATACAGTATACTATATCATAATCTATAGTATGTTGTCTTGTACACTGACTGCAAAACAAACTTGTTTTATAACGCACAACAAAATGACAGTTATGTCAATTAAATTACAGTTTAAGAATATTACTTTCACATTAATATAAACACCACATAGTTTATTTCCCAATGCAACTGACGGCACACTGAAAACTAAAGTTTAAAAATGCATACTGTTTTTATTTAGAATAGGGATGTAGCGTGGATGGATTTGGGACCTTAGATGAAGTCACACTAATTAAAATGATTCTATAAATACAAGTTGTCATTTTCACATAATACTACAAAAACATTAAGGGCGTAGTGGCTACTTTGAACCACACCTCATGGTCTTCATCAGTGGATGGAGTTTGCCCAGTTGTCAGTGTTTACTTAGTTGTGTTGAGGTGTTTTATCATATTACAATCAGGGTTATTGACATGTTTGATAGACATGTTTCTTTCATTTTCAGTTTAGTTATAGTTTAACAAATGATATGTAGTTTTAGTTTTAATTTTATTTTGAGAAATTGACTAGTTTTGATTTAGTTTTAGTTTTTCCAGGTACTGGGAGGAAAACCTTGATATGTAGAAGATGAAAATGAGTCATTGTTTCTTAAAGGCATCATATTGTGTAAAGCCATTTTTATTATTTCATTCCTTAACCATAAACAATACTCATCCCACAGCAGAGCTCAGTAATTATTACCTGGAGCTAAATCAAAAGCAAAACTTTAAATGGTCTGAAACAACACAATTATTTTTTCACTGCTAGTTTTAGTTAACTATAATAAACCTTGTTACAATTAAGTCTCAAATGAACTTAATGCTCTTAATCAGCTGTACATTTATATATTTTAAAACTAAATAAAAGGATTTTATGTTTATGATGTTTGACCACGAGCTCTACGTCACACTTACCCTGCGCGCTCTCGTCTCTGATTGGTCCAGACGATAACTTCTTTACGACCTCTTTGCACACGCTCCGGCCTCTCTCGTTCTGTAGCAGCAAACATGGAGACAGCTGGGAAAGTAAGTCGCTACATTTTACCATAAAATGTGCAGAAAATACTTTAATTACGTGCATATATTGTGTGTGTCTGTGTGCGCGTGTCGTTGAATTGGCACATATCTTCTTTGTAGCTTAAGCAAAGTTATAAAAATGGGGTTAGGGTCTTTTGTAAATATTGTGTATTCGCGTCCACAGAATGAACAAATACAATGAAACACTGTTTGGTTACTTAATAAGGATCTTTGGACAGTCAGTCGCTAGTGGGGTTTGCAAATGTCTGCAATGCTTGACCTAAAAGCGATAGACGTTGTTGTTCTTGCTAGTTAAGCAAGTAATTAGCGGAATGTGAAAACAAGCTTCCTGCGGGTGATCGTAATCTATGAACGGTCACGTCGTCTTTCACATTTAACGTTACCCGCAGAAACGTGTGAGAAACAGAAGTACTCTATCAGCTAAGTGAAAGTGAAGTGGAAAGTTAACGGTTACTCTAGCAGCTCAAAGTACAGGGAGCTATTGGCTGTCCTTGCATAACCCTGCTTACAGTTAAAAGGCTACATGCAACCAGCTGTCACAGGCTCTGTAAGCCTCAGCCATAGCTCCAGGTTCTGCAGTAGTTGCAGCACAGCCTGACACAGTTTGAAAGAAGTATGCACTGTGTTTTGCTTTTAGGTGATCAAGTGCAAGGCTGCTGTTGCATGGGAAGCTGGGAAACCTCTTTCCATCGAGGAGGTGGAGGTGGCACCACCTAAGGCCCATGAAGTTCGCATTAAGGTAAGACAAAATTTAGAGTGTCAGCTGAAAGGATTTGGCTATTTATTTTGTGTATCTTCTATGTATCTTTTTAAAATAATTACTTCAAAATCTCCCATTGAAGTATCATAGCCCTATGTTGTAAGCTTTTGACAAGCACACAGCCTAATAATTCCATCAATAATTGTATGTCTATGCTGATGTATCATTAGTTAATTTTAATATTAAGTAATTAAAGTCATGTGATAAATAGGCAAACATCTTTTACATTAAACTCTTGCATCTAGTAACTGTGTCTGACATGAATTTTAATGCCATGGTTCCTCTCAGATCTTTGCCACAGGAGTGTGTCATACTGATGCTTACACTCTGAGTGGCAGTGACCCTGAGGGCCTTTTCCCAGTCGTCTTGGGCCATGAGGGTGCTGGGATAGTCGAGAGCGTTGGTGAGGGTGTCACCAAATTCAAGGCTGGTAAGGAGATACTTGGAAAAACTTGAAATTTGTTTATGCAGTGTTAAAACTAACTGTCTCCATGTATGATTTACATGTTTTACAATTCTCCTTCACTAAGGTGATACTGTCGTCCCATTGTACGTGCCACAGTGTGGAGAATGCAAATTCTGCAAAAATCCCAAGACCAACCTTTGCCAGAAAATTAGGTAATGTTGAATTAAAGACTGCCTGTTATTAACAATATGACTATGTTTTATTTAATTTATGTCTTTGTGGCAGAATAGCCTCAGGTGCCCAACCCCAGGGCAACCAAACCAAAGCTCAGTTTGAGCTTCCGCCTGCCCCACTTTGAAGTTCACATCAATTGAGTTTCATCATACACACTCAAAAAGAAACAATTTTCCCCCTGTGCTTCCTGCAGAGTAACCCAAGGCCAGGGCCTGCTCCCTGACGGCACCTCACGCTTCACTTGCAAGGGGAAGCAAGTGTTTCACTTCATGGGGACCAGCACCTTCTCTGAGTACACTGTGGTAGCCGACATCTCTCTGGCCAAGGTGAACGAGAAAGCTCCCATGGATAAAGTGTGCCTTCTTGGATGTGGCATTTCCACTGGTTATGGTGCTGCTCTTAACACTGCCAAGGTGAGTATCACAGACTGTAGATCATGCTATAAAACTGCCTGTTTTGAAAATGGAGCATATGTTTGTGAACAGTTTCTCTGAAGTTAAGTAATCAGTATTTGAAATAAGACACCTATATTGTTAAAAGTGCAGAATGTTGCCCTAATAAAAGCAATACAAAGAGATGGAAATGTTTGCAATGTTCATTCCAGTGTTAATAGTGCACATTTGAGGTGAAAATAAAGAGAGTCTCTAAGATTTTTGTTTCTGACCATAAATGTTTTTTTGTTTTTTTTTAATGGTATCATAAGCTGGCACCTTGTAGATTTCTGTTCTTCACCTTTTCAATCCCTGTTCTTTGCTTACATCAAAGACAAAAATAATTCACAAGTAGGAAGACTCAAGAAAATCCAGCTCAGATGATTAGTGTGCATTAAGAAGAACACAGAAGCCAAAACCATTCCCAAACTCATACATGCTGCATAGTTTCTATTTGTAGAATTCTTTGGTCATACTTAAATTCTTCCTCTCTGCTACTGACTGGATCCACAGAGGAGCACTTATTGTAATGAGCTATTTTATTTAGTTAGTTCTTGTGTTTCCTATAGATATATATTTCTCTCTTTTAGTCTTTATGTATATTAACTGTATATTTACTGTTTTCATGAAATGCCTGGATAACCTGCTACTGTAACACAATAATTCCCAGATTAGAGATCAGTAAATTGGCCTTTTCTCCTTCATGCACACTCAGGTTGAGCCTGGTTCTACATGTGCCGTGTTTGGCCTCGGAGCTGTTGGCTTGGCTGCTATTATGGGCTGTAAGGTTGCTGGGGCAACCAGGATCATTGGTGTGGACATCAACGCTACAAAGTTCGAGAAAGCAAAGGAGTTTGGAGCCACCGAGTTTGTGAACCCAAAGGACCACAGCAAGCCCATCCAGGAGGTTCTGGTGGAGATGACTGACGGCGGTGTAGACTATTCTTTTGAGTGCATTGGAAATGTGCAAATCATGGTGAGACTTAAATACGTTTCATAAGTGTGTAATGCCTATAAAGAACAAAACTAACTACCATTTTAATATCGTAGAGAGCGGCTCTGGAGGCCTGCCACAAAGGATGGGGTGAAAGTGTCATCATCGGTGTAGCCGGAGCTGGACAGGAGATCTCCACCAGACCATTCCAGCTGGTGACAGGCCGAGTGTGGCGGGGCACCGCCTTTGGAGGTGAGTCGCTGTAGCAGATTCTTTGTTATAAAATGCTTAATTTTGTCTGGCTGCAGTTCTAACTTTGCATAATTTTAATTTGAGACTGAAGGCAGCTCCATACTGGAATAAATCAGTGTGTGATTAGATTTTTTAATGGTCATTTCTTGAGGAAAAAAAAAAGGACTTGGGCTGACTTTCAATTGCAGCTTCAACTTTTTTTAAATGATTAGATCCAGAAAACGTCTCTGATGATGATGATGATGATGATTATTATTATTTGTAAAAGTATTTTATTAGCCTTGCGATGGACATGGAGCAAGTACAGAATGCATAATCTGTTTTTAAAACTTTGTGGTCACCATGCAACATGTTTAGTTTAGTTGAAGTTGTTGAACTGGTTTCGGTATTCACTCCCAGGCTGGAAGAGTGTGGAGAGCGTTCCCAAACTGGTGGAGGACTACATGAATAAGAAGTTGAAGGTAGATGAATTTGTGACCCACACTCTCCCCTTCGAGAAGATTAATGAAGGATTTGACCTTATGCATGCTGGAAAGAGGTAAGAAGAACAGTTCATTTCTTCAGTTAGTGCATTTAAAAGTTAATCTCTGTAGTTGTGTTATTTGTTTATTTGGGTTTTTTTTTGCTGTTCTTTTGACTTTAGTTTTCTATGTTCTAACCTATTAATCTTTTTTTTTTTCTTTTCCTATTGCAGTATCCGCGCAGTCCTGACCTTCTGAAGTGCCTAAAACATAGACATCCTTCACATCCGGCCTTGAAACAATCACCTTTCATTGTTGTAGCACTTACTTCTCTGCATTTGTCGTTGATTAGATAATTCTCAGTATTAGAACCCATTTTTTTTCTTACACCAATATATGTTTGAAATTGCCTAAATGGTTCCATTAAATCTTTTTAAATTCACTGATTTCCTCCTTTTTCTGAGTGAACATCATGCACACTTCACACTGAATAAAATATCATTTTAAACACTTAACCAGTAATCAGTAATTGCTGCTCATGCATGAACTTCATGACTCCCAGAGGAGCAGAGTTTGTCATTGCTTATTTCTGCAAAGCCTGTAAAGACTTATATACTATAGGTACATTTTTTATGGGTGCAAAAGCCAATAACACTTCATCAGAAAAGTCACAGTCACAAACATTTTCTGAGAATGATTAATTGCAGTTGCAGTCAAACCTTTACTCATTTGTAAATTTTTCTTCATGCTGCCTGCTACATGCAGATAATAGTATGTGTTGAATCCAAGAAAGGCTTTTATAAGATTTCTTTGCTTCTTTGACTGAGTGAGAGTTTGTCTCCGTTTCCTGTCTACTGGGAAGCCTGTTTTAATTTCCAGTGATTGTGATTAAAGACTATAAATAAACCTCACCTCTCAGATTGCAGATTGGCTCTCTAGGTCTCCCTACCAGACAATATGTAACACAATGACATCACCATCAGCAACTACTTCTCTGATTAAAAACAAGCCATAAAACCGTTTTACTTTACTTTTTTTAAAACTTTGTTTTAATTGTATTTGGCAATGCTTATTCAAACACAAGTACATACACAACCCAAACAGACAGGGCCATCTACTACAATGTGAAATACTCAATATCATTCAAAGTAAAAATAGGAATGAAATGGGCTAGTAGATTGAGTTGAGTTCAAAAACTGTCCTTCGAGGTACCCTTACTCAGAGGGGAGTGCTCCTCTGTACAATTATAAAGTCCATTTTAAAAGTCCCAGCGAGGAACTCCACCCAGAACAAACATATTGTGATACAATCATCTTGAAATCCAAATAACATCTCCATTTCTTCCAATATTAATAACCCTTAATTTATGATTTTATTTCCATGTGCATTCTACTTGGAAAATAGTTAATAAGGACCAAAATAAATCTATTACCACTAATGTTTGCAGTAGTCATACAACGCAGTAAAATTTAATTCTGCACAAGTGAACCATTCAGTAAACAAACAAAACATGTATCTGGTTCTGCCCTTGTTTCAGGATAATGTTCAGAAGGACTATACTGCTACATGAAGTCTTAAACTACTATTTCATTCTATTTGTAATAAGAGGGTAAAATCCTTAGAAACTTTTTTTTTCATGTTTAAGATTGTTTTTGTTCTGTACCCATGATGGATGCTACATCAGTAAATGAAGGAAGTAATAGTCACACTGTGTCCTTGGATCAACCCTGGATCAATATGTACTATGTTCATGCTCTTGCGCATGCGTGTTGAGATGTACCGGATGGCCAATCAGCTATTTTAACACACGCCAAAGAAACTTGAATGTGATTTCCAGAAGATGGCGACCGCTCTGGTGGTGAGTGAACCGAAACACGCTCTTATCTCTTAACCATTCAACGTCTATGAGTCGAGGCTGCCTTTTTCCTCTTGTATCGACACACACAAAAGAAACACTGGCGTTGGTTTTGACAGAATATAACATATTATTTAATAATAATCACCTGATAGGTAACGTAACTCGCTAGCCAAACAATAGAGAAGTTTGCATTAAATGAACCTTTTTATTGAGTTTAACCACTCTTCGGGACATTTTTTTTTAAAACTCTCGATAAAGAGGCATTAACTTTAGGGGGGAGGGGGAGCAGGGGGAGAAACAAGCCCCAGCTGCAAACAGTGGTGGCAGAGTGGAGATATATAACCCCAGCCGGTTCCTCTTTAATGAAGTCCGGATGAATGAGAGGAAGCTTCTGATGTGTTTCACCCGGTGTGGAAATATCGTCTCATGTTAATCCTCATTCTTAATTCAATACGGAAGATGACAATTGTTAAGAAATGATGCAATTAAGTGGTTTGCTGTAGTGGCTGGGAAAGATAGAAGTTGATACTTGTGCAGAATTAAATTTTACTGCAAACATTAGTGGTAATAGATTTATTTTGATCCTTAGTAACTATTTTCCAAATAGAATGTACATGGAAGTAAAATAATAAATTAAGATATTAGGCCATAGATCAAACGGAAAACACAAATATGGAGAAGGGTTATTAATATTGGAAGAAATGGAGAAAGAAATTGGATTACGAGATCACTGTTTGTTCTGGGTGGAGTTCATGTTGGGACTTGATAATAGTACAGAGGAACACTCCCCTCTGAGTAAGGGTACCTCGAAGGACAGTTATTGAACTCAACTCAATCTACTAGCCCATTTCATTCCTATTTTTACTTTGAATGATACTGAGTATTTCAAGATATGAAAAAAGAAATGAGAAATGATGCAAGTAAATGGACTGCTGTAGTGGCAGGAAAAGATAGAAGTTGATACAGAAACACCTATATCATACTCAAGTGCATTACCTGATTTAGATATAGTATTCTGACAGGGCTGCAATGATTTTCATTACTGATTAATCTGTTGATTTATTTGGTTTATGAAATGTCAGAAAATAGCAGAACCTGTTGAGCACTTATTTCCCAGAGCCCAAAGTGACTTCCTCAAATGTCTTGTTTTGCTAACAACAGTCCACAACCCAAATATATTACATTTACTGCCACAGAAGACTAAAAGAAACCAGGAAATATTAATATTTGAGAAGCTAGAGTCAGCGCATTAGGGCTCCGATGATGAATCGGTTATCAACATAGTTGGCAGTTAATTTAAGAGATTAAAACCTAATTGTTGCAGCGCTATACTCCTGGATTAATGCAATACACAAAAGCTTATTTTGAGGCCGTGAGAGAGAGAGAGATGTTGATTCAACTTTATGGTCATTTATAAAGCTACTATTTAGTTGTTGCATTGCAGTTTTTTTTTTTTTAAAGAAACTTTTACCCGGAGAGGCCATCAGCACAAAAGTGGCTCTAAAACTGAACAAAACAAATGTGTTTCTTCAGGTGATAACTTTAAGAAAAAGGTCGTAGTCAGAGAATTTAAAACCCCCCACACAACACACTTTTTCACATTTATTTGAAAGTTCTTTTTCTTTTCTTCAATAAATACTTTTTTTCTTCAGGCGTCAGCTTCAGTTCCTGCAAACCCTGAAAAGGAAAAATGCGAAACAACCATTCAAAAGGTCGTAAGCCCTGAAGCATACATCAAGCATCCACTGCAAAACAAGTAAGACAGAAAACCTTGTGGACAGGCATATCATTAGAAAGTTTAGTTACACTGTACACAATGCACTTCACAACCAGCTGAGATGTTGGTAAAGTTGACTGACATGCCAAACTGGCTGAAATTTGAGTAGGTACCTTCACATCGGTTACAGAATAGGAAATGTGTGCATGAGCTGTTTAAACAAGTTGGTAAAGAGCCACATAATATATGTTTAGTGAAAATCTCATGTGTTTCTCATACTATACCTCAACAGCTTGTATAGTGTTTTCTGAGGTACAGGCTCTACTCAGTGATGTCTAGTTGTCTATATATGCAATGAGTAACATGGCACATGAAGGCAAGGATGCAGCTGGCTCAAAAATAAATGCCTCTTCTTTGATTTGCAGATGGGCTCTTTGGTTTTTCAAGAACGACAAAAGTAAAACATGGCAAGCCAACCTTCGTCTCATCTCTAAATTTGACACAGTGGAAGACTTCTGGGCGTGAGTACATAATTTGCTTTCTATGTGACTGCACTCAAAGCTTTATAATTGCACAACATCAGACGGGTTCAAGATAGGATTTGTTACAAAAATTGGCCCAGTCATTTCAGAGAGGAAAATTAATTGAAGACAATATTCTCAACAATTTAATAACATTTTTTGCCCTCTCACCACAACGAAACGTGGGGATTAACTCTTTAAATTTAGCTCATCGTGCCTGTTGTCCAAACTCTTATTGTTTCTTACTGTGAGACTAGAAATTTGATAAATGATGCCATGCCAAGAAGTTAACATTCATAATGCTCCAAAGATTTCTGTTTATGTGGTGTTTTACACATACTTTTCTTCCTTTCCAGATTATACAATCACATCCAGTTATCAAGTAATTTGATGTCCGGCTGTGACTACTCACTGTTTAAGGTAAAGTGCTTTCTACTTCTCACATTGTACAATATACCCAGTCAAAACCTAAAACTGTCCTACTTTAAACAACTAGTAGATGTTCCTTTTTTTAAGTCATAGGATCTTCAGGGAAACTTATAGGGAAAGGGAAGAATAATGCCTTTTTCCATAATTGATAGCTTGTAAAATGTGTAGTATTCTTAGCTCTGATCTTTTATTTGTATGCAGGATGGGATTGAACCCATGTGGGAGGATGAGCGGAACCGACGAGGCGGCCGATGGCTGATAACTCTGTCCAAGCAGCAGCGGAAAGCAGACCTGGATCGGTTCTGGTTGGAGACGGTATGTCAAGTTTTGATTGCTTTAACTCTACAATGCTCCTTATCTATTGGCACTAACTCACATAAATAAACTGTTCATCACTGATAAGCCATTTGTAAACAATGTCTGTTTTGGGTTTTGTTTTTTTTCTGCAGCTCTTGTGTCTCGTGGGTGAAGCTTTTGACGACCACAGTGATGACGTGTGTGGCGCCGTCATTAATATCCGAGCCAAAGGAGATAAAATAGCGATATGGACCACAAACTATGAAAACAAAGATGCCATCACACACATTGGGTGAGAAATAAAAAAATATAAAACAAGTTTGTAAGTCATAGATAAGGATTTATTAGTCACACTGAATTTATGATACCTGTAACTAAAACAATTTAGCAAATGTATTTTACTTTGATTTGTAGCAATTTGTATACATATAAAAAGGTTACATCTTAATTTACACTTTTTTTTTTTTTTGAAGACATGTATTCAGTGCCCTCAAGAGCAACTAGTTGTACACAATCATGCAATTGGAAATGCTATAAAAACAAAAAAGAATTCAGTGATTTTTGAGTGATATTATTGGGCTAAGGCATTTGAACCCAGCACGATGCAGGCTGGCCATAATGATTGAAATAAGTTGCTCAAATTTTAGTCGTTAATGAGGTGATGGCTGCCCATTAAGCTTAACAGCTGGACAGAAAATCCCAGTATCATGTTTCATATTTTCAGACTTGTTGACGATTCCTCCGAGGCAAATTGCATTAAAAATCCATCATGAGTGGATGCTTCAGTAAAGAGGTTTGCTACAGCTGGATACAGTACTAGAAGTGGACATTTGCAGGGATTAAAGATATTACCAAAAAGTGTGTGTGTGTGTGTGTGTTTTTCATGCCAATTTTTGGATTCTAATATGCAGTACATATTTATCTTCTGTTTGCCTTTTTTGTAGACGTGTGTATAAAGAGAGATTAGGCGTTCCGCCAAAGGTGATCATCGGATACCAGTCACATGCAGACACGGCCACGAAGAGCGGCTCCACAACCAAGAACAAGTTTGTAGCCTGAGGACTCATTACCCAGGATCATCAGCCATGCCTCTTTTTTTTTTTTTTTTTTTTTTTTTCTGTTGTCAGCGTACATTTTCTGTAATGTCTCCATGAATGTAAAAGATGTGTTTATTCACTCAGCAAATATGTAAAGTGGGGGAAAAATAACTTCTTTTTTGTTTGTCTATTTCTTGACAATGCCAAAGCTTTTGTCTTTGAGTATGTATCATTTGAGAACTTGTGGTGGGCTAAAGATGAGTGAAAGATATTTGATGTCCAGTATTCGTTTTCCATTGCAGATGCACATTTTCGGAGAGTTTATTTGGTTTCTCCAGCCCTCAGTATAGATTAGTTATTTCTCTTAAAAGTATCTAACATTAAGGACAAAAAATAAAGTAAAAGAATTCTGCTTTGGCACTAACTCTAATTTTTTTTCATCCTGTACATGCCACTCAATTCATAGTATAAATGTATGGATGTGGTTGCAGTTTCATCAACATCTTGGTTCAGCTCAGATCTGAACGGACAAATTGGGAGGGGCCTTTTTTTTTTCTTTTTTCTTTTTTTCAAATTAATCCTCTTTTTGTTTACATGTGGGCAGTCAATGTGTTGACATGTTTATGCAGTTTTCAAATTATTAGTCACTTTATTTCCATTATTACAGACAGGATTTCTGAGGTTGACCTGTGTTAAGTTTTTGTTGAGCAGTTTGTGCAATATAAGAAAAGTTAAAGTGGTACCTTCACTATGTTGAGTGAAAAATATATTTAAATATACGTGTTACTTATTAAATATCTAAGATTTTTAAGTTGACTTCTTTACTACCTGAGAGTGATCTACAAATTTCACACTGAAATAGATCAGGTAGCATCGCTAATCCTCTCTGGTACCCAGGATTTATCACTTCAGCAAATATACATTATAATAGCTAGCCATTAAAATTTGACCTGTTGGTATACTTTTGTCTTCTTTGCATGTTCTTTAAAATTTTCAGGAAACATTGATTTGTACCACAGTATGTCTGTGATGGGGATATTTTCCAAAAATACATATTGTTTGATATTTTATTGTTTTCCCCCCTACGCATGCAAGCCATGTGACTACAATCTGTTTTGTTCAGTAAAAAAGTTTACGTGTTAATTTTATGGGAGTTTCAACAGTCATCTACTTGGATAAAGTTTACATAATAATTTTCATTCCAGTTTTTGGTTTGTATGTGACCTAAGCATAAGGAGCATTGTTTGAAGGGATAAAATGTGCCTTGAATGTAATCTCCTGCCCTGTATCCGAGCAATAAAATAAATGTAAAAGGGAGAGATGTAAATAAACATGTACAGTAAAGTGTGTTTTCTCAAAACAAGCTGTTTTTATTATAAACTAATTATTTTAATCCAAAATCAAAATGGAACACTGTCATGTGATTTGGAAAAATGTTCATCTTTGAGTTGCTTTTATGCAAAGTCATGACACAGATGAGGAAATGATCTTATTTAAATATTGTAATAGTAAGATTTATATTTGATCCTGTAAAAGCAGTCTAGGATATTTCATTTACTGCCATGGCATTTACAATACCATAGTGGTGTCTACCCAGCAATTTAAAATACAGCACATCTGTGTGTAAGTAGCTCTGCGTAACTCTTTAAATCCTTTGTGTTTGTGTTCAGATTTTACTTTGTCTCAGGTGTTTAAAGTGAATTAAGGGATTTTTGTGGCAGCTGGTACTGTGCTGCCTCACTAATTCAGTAATTCATGTTCAGTTGCTCTTAACCCACATTAGGCTGTACAAATTGCAGTTGAACTTAAAGGGGTTCTAAGTGATCTATGACATCCATTGACCGCTACTTAAGACCAATAGCAACATAGCCCCTCCCTTCACTTTGGAATAAGGTTTCCTGTAATTGACACAGTAAATCAGGGCATGTGTTCATGCTAGAGACAAGTAAGAGGAAATTAGAAAAGAGACCCACAGAAATGTCTCAAGAGGCTGCAAGGTTGTTTACCTCATGATTCAAAAACACAAGCAGAACCTTGTTGAAAGGTCTCCAGACCTTTTTTTCTTTTATATCGTGTCACTGTTTCCGTCACATCACCCATTCCATTACTCACCATTTTCAAAAAGCTGGAGAGCATATAGACTGTCTGACTCACTGCAGACCTCAGGAAGAATAACATTTAAGGATGTTGTAGGTGCTGTCTCACAATCCTCTGGAGGCAAAGCTCCAGGCCCAGAAAGTTTCACAGCTGAATTTTATAAGAGGTTTTGCTTCTCAGTTACTTCATCAAATGACTGACACGGAGACATTCAGGAGAAGCTGCCGGTCTTCTCCTGAATGACTCAGACACTTGCAGCATCTTCATAACCCAGTGTGTTTGACAAATTGTGATGTAAATCATGTTGTTGTTTTGGCTTAATTCATAACTTGACTGATTATGTCAGATTTCTTTGGAGTCATATTGAGAGAAAGTATGGAGTGCTTGGAGGAGGCTTCTGGGCATTTTGGTGCACTCTGCAGGAGTGTCAGTGACTGCTGTATGATCAGCCAGACACAGCTTGGCTAAGAAATGATGAAAAAATATGGATGGCAAAAGTTGCTCAAATGGCACTTTAGGACATTAAAAAAACCCTGATACAGATACAGTGTACTTGTTTAATGTCACTTGTTTTCTTAAAATCACTTGTATCCCACTCTTCTTAAATGGAATAATCTTGTCTTTATTATTATGTGTAACATCATCTTCTCATTTAATTAGCTGTTCACATCTTTTTGTATTTATTTATGGATGTAGAGTACAAGTCATTTTAGATACATGTTGCCTTGTGTTTATTAAAAAACAAATATTAAATAATGCACTTGCTATTATATATTTCATTAACACATTGCTGAAAAAAACATTGTCTAGATATTTGATCAAGTTTAAACCCTCTCAGATGGATTTAGTTTTGTTGGTATTTTTATTCTTTTCTGTTCAGCTGCAGCACAAGTTCAAGTCAATTAACTTACTGCAGGTGAAGTAAATCCTTAAGGCCTCAGATGTATTCAGATGCCCTCCTGGTACAGGCCAGTGAGATTATTAGCCCATTTATTGTACAGAGGAGTTTGTCTGGGTGTGTGTGTGTGTGTGTGTGTGTGAGAGTGCATGTGTGTGCTTACATAGTCATGTTGCTGGGACTCAATGTCCTCATGGGAACAAAAGGCAAGTCCCCTTAATCATTTATTGGGGCTATATTGAGGCTGGGGTTAGGTAAGTAGCTATTAAGGTTGAGGTTAGGACAAATCTCCAGGAAATTATTGTAAATCAATGTAATGTCCTCTGAAGTGATGGAAACACAACTGTGAGTGTGTTTAGACATTCATGTTGCAGGGACTTGACTCCCGTATGGGGACAAAAAGCAAGACCCCTTAATGTAAATCATTAATTGGGGTTATATTAAGGTTAGTTAAGTAGCTGTTATGGCTGAGGTTAGGATACGTCTCCAGGAAATGTATGTGAGTGAATGTAATGTCTGCTGAAGTAACATAGAAACATGGCTGTGTGTGCATATGTGTGTGTGTGTGTGTGTGTGTGTGTGTGTCATGCTGCAATCAGATTTAAATGTCCCTCTGGATGAGTGCAAAATGTGATAAATTATGTAAATGTAATTAACTGCCTGATACTGTAATAATATCTCCTGATGGATAATTTAATTATTTTTCTCTATGATAATATATATGCTATTATATCATTACTGCATGACGGAGATGTGAACACAGACATTTTATTACATCCATGCAAAGTATTACAAAAGCTAGTAGATTTTATGTTGCCAGCTACTGCAGGCCTGTCTTAACTGCTGCCTGTCATTTGAGATTCTTGAAAATGATGATAATGCTGCCTGATCATATTAATCTATTCACAGCCACTTTCAGTATTGATTTATGCAAAACCTACTTTTCTTGCTTAGATCCTTTTCACTGATTAGCACGTTTGAGTGGTAACAGCTGACATCTGCAGAGTGGATTTGATGACCCTGATGTTCTGACAGATGGAAGTGCTAATCCAAACTGACACCTGTAATTTACAGAGGCAACATAAATGTGCTCTGTATCTCAAGCACAGGCAAGAAAAAACATTCAATTCTCATGCAGTTGTTTAAAGACACCTGCACTTTCAAGCATACCTTTCCATTCAAGGCATTTGGCCAGGTGTGGAAGTTGTATGCATATCCTTTGCTTAAAGGGGCTATATGTAAGAATTGTGAATCAATTCATATGTAGCCTATTAATTGTTGAACAGATTGTAACATAATTTAAGAAATGAGACTTCCCCACACTTTCTCAGGTGCCTATGACAGTTTGTGAAGGGATTTCTATGTGAAGGAATCAGGCCTGTTTTCCATGTAAATCCAAAGGATGTGAAGTTTTCCCGTGCTCCCAAGTCCCATGCCTCTCCTGCTAACATCAATACAATACCAGCACCCACCACAACAAAAACAGTGCTATCTGAATAGAAACATTTTGAGGATATTAGCTCTCAAGCTCTGTTAGCCACCAATCACGTTGGCTAGCTACCTAACCAAGCCAGCTATCACTGTTTCTGGCAACAATAACCTTTGTTTTGGGGGGTTTTACTGACCGTGACTGAGAGATTATTTGCTGAAGCACTGTGAAACAACATCAGAGATCTTATTAGTTATGAAAAGTGTAAGCAAGGAAAAATCTGCTGCTTGGTTGCACTGATGGAGTATGAACAAGTGTGAGCAACATGATGCTGATTAAAGAACCTTTAAGTAAAAGTGCCACCATTAAAATGAAAACTCCCATTCATTGTTAAAATATGAATGAGTTTGTAAGGAGGTCCCAGTACCTCAAAACAGGGTTTAAGCACAGTACTGAGTAATTAATTTGTCACTTTCCACTTATGCTTTTAGCTAATGATTATATTAAATATGACTTTCAGTGAGTAGGCTTTGGTTCAGTACATATTTTATCAAAGGACACTATGACACTATGTGTCTGAGTATGTTGGCTGTTGCAGGGATTAAACTCTATGCTCATAAGCAATCTTAGGATATAGGCTACTGTATATGAATTTTTTAAAATTTTATTTACCACATATGCATGCTAAGTGAATTATGTTGATCATAACAAGCCATCATGCATATCTAACATACAGTAAAGCGTCAGTGCTGCAATTCTATCAATTGCCATTTTTCCATAGGCCAGGTTGAGCCTTGAGCTGCGGCAAACTGTGAGCACAGGCATTTGCATTGTGGCTACACAGAAGAAGTCAGGCTCTTATGGTATTGGTAGCAAGGCCATCCCTAATGTTTATTAAGGCAAGTCTTAGGCTAAACTAATTGATGAGAGAAAAATCTCTGTTTACAGCTCTCAGTAATTTGTAACTGAATATTTGTGGTTTGGAGTTTAGGTTCTCAGCATTTCTGTTTCAATATCAGCCATTTCTTATTCTTTACTAAGCTGTGATACAAACAGAACATTTGTGGCTGCTGCTACCTCACATCAGTGAACCAGCTTATATTGTGAAACTGGAGCAATAGGAATCCAAAGATCTACTATCTATTCAATCTTTCTTTTTTTTTTTGATTTCTTTCTTCGCCCAACCCTGGACATACACTCACCAACATCTTACACCCAAACCATGGGAATAAGAAAGATATTATAACAGCCTCCAGTGTTCTGGGAAGGCTTTCTACAAGACTTTGGAGGCTGGCTGCAAAGATTTGCTCCTATTCAGCCAAAAGATCATCAGTGAGACCAGGCACTGATGTGAGCCGATAAATCCCGGCTTGCAGTCAGCATTCTGAATTCATCCCAGCAGTGTTCAAATGCTCTCTGCAGGCCAGTCAAGTTCTTTCACACCAAACTTTTTTATGTTGGACCTTGCTTTCTGCATGGGGGAATTATCATGTTGAAACAGGAAAGGGCCTATTTGAACCTATCTATAGCTTTTAATATGAAGTGATGGAAACAGAGTGAATCCTAGAGTGAATGTGACAGTGGTGAATTTATTTTTTCATCAGCTTTCCACAGGGAGGCAGCATAGCTACACTCTTGATTTGCAGTCTCCAATCTTTCAATCCTCCAAAAAACGCTTTGGTGGAAGAAATTGTGATTCCACTGAGCGTGTCTGTCTTGTACACACGAAGGAAAGAAGATATCTGTAAATAGCAGCTGGGTGTTTTATTTATTTATATACCACCCCCACCAAAAAAAAATCCACATTACAATTCCCCCCTATCGCCTTAGGCAACTGTCAGCCTCCTGCTCACCAGCCCCTGTACAGCGCACAAAAGGGGACAGGGAGAGTCAAGCAGTGCAGCCTCTATTTGACTGATGTTTTTGTACCACCTCCTATGCACAAGTGCATGAGTTATAAACCCAGTGACATGACACCACTCTGGACGAAGCTGCAGCATCAGAGGTTGCAGATAGTTCTTTGCATCCACAGGAGGTGCTGATTCCCTCTGTGTTTCATGACAGAAATGTCACTGAACTATTTCTCATTGGCAGTACCTCAGCAGCGGCTGCATCTGAGGACTCTTAAGCTACGCTCAGTAGGTAGGTTATTATCCATGGGGCTACCGACAGTGTCCTACAGTCAATAATAATCTGGTCATCTTTCTGTTTGAACCAGAGGGAGGAATCCACTCATTTGCAGTGGTAGTATATTTAGACTTCATATCACTCACACATGTGCACAAAAGCTCACACAAATACACAAGCTCTGGATTCAAAATGGATGTGAAAGACACCATGCTTTTATTACTATTATTATCATTACTTATACATGGTACAAAGTAATTCAGTTTACACACATTCTATATATCAGTCTGTTGCTCTGCAGTTCACCACACAATAGTGGCCATAACTATTTTAATAGTCAAGACATTAAATGAGCAAGGATTCAGTCACTACTGTGTATGTACACATTACATCTGCTTCCTTTTTACCTAATATAGATAGTTGCTCTATTTTGATGTTTATGGTAATTTAGCTGGACATTAATAACAAAAGTGAATTCTGCAGTAACAGAGAGAGAGAGAGAGAGAGAGAGAGAGAGAGAGAGAGAGAGAGAGAGAGAGAGAGAGAGAGAGAGAGAGATTGATTGGTATTTTTTGTAGACTTAAATGTAATTAATTCTTGTCTTTTTTATATTACTATTGTTTAGTCACAGTGTCAAATATTAAAAAAAAGGATTGCCACTGAAAAGAATGAAAAACAACAGAAACAAAACATAATTAGAAAGCGTATAAAGGCTTAAGCCTACTGTAGTTTCAGGCACACTAAATTTGTGATATTCTTGTATTTGGCTGTTCTTCCCTGTGTCTGTCTTCTGTTTTAATCTGCACTGATGCGCTTTGTTCTGTAAACCACTTTGTAACAAACTTGTTCGATAGAAATGACTTTGCAAATAAATTTAACTTTGCTTTGACTCATTGGGAATAAAAAGGCTGTGGTCCTAAAAGCAGTTAACACTGGGATGTCTGGCTCATATTTACACTCATGATTGTTTCAAACAGAGCCGTGTATGTAGAAGGAATTTTAACTTGACCTTTTAACTTGTAATAGTGCTGCATCAGGACACCAAGTTATTCAAATGCTGATCCATGTTGTGCTGATAATTGTTTTTCCAGTTGGTTTATTCTTTTATCTAACTCAAAAACATAAGAATGGATTTCCATTAAATTTGGTGGATAGACAGACCTTGACCCAAGGATTTTACTGTCAGACTGTCTGGAATTTTTCATGAGTCTCAAACAGATAAAGAGAATTCTTGATCACAAGTGCACCTTAAGTCATAAAATATATACAGTAGGATAAAATTAATCACACTGACTTTCAGTCTCCTCTCTTAACAGACTGTAATGACCAACACTAATATGTCCATAATCCACAGATTGGCGACAGTACCATTAAGCTGCCTGTCCCCTGCACCAAAAAGACAGGCTATAATGTATCTGTGCTTGCAAAATGACATTGCTCAATGAAGTGAAAAACCACTGTAAGCTAATTTATTTAGCAGTTCACTGAGTTGTGGGTTGAGAGTACAGTATGCCTGTTCTCAGTGGCCGCCCACTATTTTTGTGATGTAATCTAGACACTGACAGCTTCTTCTGCACCTACACTGCTGTCACTTACTGTTTTTTTCTTTTTAAACTTGAAGATAACAAAAGTAAAATATAATTAATATTAAGGAAACCTGCTAGATGATAGATAAATGGCAAACCAATTTAAGTTAGAATGAAATGCATTCATAGGAATTCAAACAGCAAGGCTGTCTGTCCATACGGTTACTACTACTACTACTACTACATAGTGTATTGAAATCATGGCTCCATTTTGGTTGGCTTATTTATTTTTGATGTATGCAACTGTTTGCTCAGGCAGTTACATTGATTTGCAAAAAAACATTTGTCTAGAGAGCTGGCCAAGAAAGCAGCATCACAATCAGTAGGCGGTAGACAAACATCATGCTCCAACTAACAAAGAAAGAAAAAAAAAAAAAACATATTAGTGAAAAATGATATGACTCAACCTTTAAAAACATAAGATGTCTAAGAGCAGCCCAGAGCCAAACCTTTACAGATCTTGGCTAAATGACGTATATACAGCTGCAGTATTGGAACTGCCTGTAAATCCTTTAACTTCTTAGAAAACATTTTCAATGGATGGAAAGTCATCTTAAATGTTAGGATTTTATTTTAATATCCTTTGCAGTTCACATTAAAAATAATAAAAATAAAGTACACTAGTCCAAATTTGGTCCACAAACTCTACTATTTGTTTTTTGTGCCAGTTTTCGTTCTCTTGACTTTTTAATATACCATATGAATTTTGGACTGTAATTGAATGTGATAGCACTTATCTTTGCTTGCCTGCTAAAAAAAAGCCACTGGAAATAAGAAGCCACTCTCTGCATAACAGCCAGTAATAAACAGTAACAAAATCTGATTAGAACCTCTGAGGGAATAAGTGAGACTATGTAAAATCAGTAAAAAAAATGGTTAGAAAACAAACATCCTCTGGTCTTTATTATACAACAAAAATAAATTAAAACTCTTCCATATTCCCAGCAATGTTTCCATCCAAGCCAATTTGTCCTTGAGCAAGACAATGAACTCCTACCTGCTCCTGGTATCTTTGTGCTTTGACCCATCCAGTGAAATGTGTGTAACACAGTGAGTAACTTGCATTAAAAAGCACTCATTCCCCTTCATCAGTTTTAGTAGACGTGTTCACTTTGGGCAGCAAAAAGATCCCCTGGCAGTTACTTAGTAAAATGAGCTTTCCCTCCTGTCCGTTTCAGCAGTAATCACTGATGTCGCAGCTCCAGAATCCAGTCTATGTTAAATCTATTCCCCAAAGCTTTGGGTATCATCCATCTCTAAGCCTGCATCCCTAGTCAAGTTAGGTTTTCTGACCCACTTTTGAAAAAAAAAAAAAAAAACTGCAACACATTTATGTCAGGTAATACTAGGGCAGGATGAGCTGCTGAAATATGCTTCTTATGCAGAGTTTGATCTTGACTCTGAGGTCAGCTCATCATGCGTAAATGGTGTTTCCCTGGCAACATATTCCATATGAGAAATGCCGATGAGCTCAATGGAGTGAGTGGAGTTGAGATCTCTATCTAGAAAATCGTTCACCGGCTGCAAGTGCAAGATGATGATCCTAGAGAACTAATATTTCAGCATTTAGGACACAATTGACATATAAAGTATTTATATTCAAAACATACTGAAGATGTAGACATTTCACTAGAGGGGATAGTAAAGGCAACATATTGGCAGTTACTGTAAAACAGAATGAAACAGCATCTGAGTTTTACCGATGAAGCAGGTAGAGGTTGTATGTCTTGAAGGGAATGAAACTTTGAGATCAAACATGTGACCTTTGTCGTACAGAAATGTTTCTCAGACAACAGCCTGCTCTGCTGCCAGTGTAACACATGCAAAAAGTCTCAAAATAGGACTAAGGGCCTAATTTACTAAGATCCCAAATAGTGGGTACTAAATTGCGTGCACAGTGCAATTGTTTGCGTGCGTTTTGCGGGTGATGTCAAGTTTGCACATGTTTTTACACACGCAGACCATCAGTAGATCAGGCCTTAAAGCCCAATTTCCAACGGGTCCATCAGTGGCGCATTACGGCTGTGCCGCGGTCACCGGAGCTGATGGGTGCCACTATAATCAATGAGAGTGTCTCCCCCGGGAGCGTCTCAGCAGCGGCTCTCCGCACCGCAGCGCTATCAATCTGCAACAGTTATTTTTTTGATGGAGCCGTTTCTAACTCGCGACAACAGAGCAGATTGCACCAGACAGGAAGTCAGACACAGGATCGGCATAATAAAACTTACGTCTTTCAAAATAAAACAACCCGTGCAGCCTCTCTATCGTATTTCAGCAACAAACATGAATAAAACAGACAGATAAAGACACCATCTAGCTACGTAGCCTACTGACACATGACATAAGCACAAAAATCAACTAAATTTGAGCAAGTTAACAAAATAGGGCCTTTTAGTTGTGCTGCTACTACAGTAATTACGGTAGACTAAAGGCACTCATTCGGATTTGATTGGGCTGCCATAATTACTGTGTTAACAGGCAGATTTCTCTCCCAGAGCATGCTCCACTCCGCTGCTGTAACACTCCCGGTGTGAGTTGACACCGGGCAGAGGACAGAGCTAAACCGTGGTGCAGCCGTTCCGGACGGCTGACGGACCCGGTGGAAATCCCCAGTCAAAGTCTGCAGCCAGGGTAGCAGTCTCTGTGAGGCTCTACTTATAGACGCAGTGGTACTTTGAGTTAAATGTTGATGTCATGATGCTAACATGTTCATGATGACAATGCTGCAATGCTGATGTTTGGCAGGTATAATGTTTACAATGTTAGTTTAGTGTATTAGCATTTTAACATTTGCACATTAGCTCTGAATACAAAATACAGATGTCATTTGGAAAATTTGACCTGATGATAATGGCACAAGATGAATTTAAATGATCACCAAGTTATTACAAGTCACCTTGATGGGAACATGGATGTGTGTACCTAATGTTATGAAAATATATCCAACATAAAACCATAAGCCTAGTCTGGTGGCACTAGAAGAAAAGTCAGAGGATCACCGAAGTCAGTTGGCCTGTTTGTACCTTATTTTGGGCCAATTCATCCCATTTAATATCTACACATGTGGAGATATTTAACAGGGTAAGTGGGAACTGACCCCAATGTCAGACCATCTTTACCAACCCTTATAGCGATGCCAATATATGGCTAAAAACATTGGCAAGAAATATCATGTTTTCCTATATTTGGTCACACCACATGACTCTGTGTGTCCTGCTCTGAATATTCAAGCCACATCAGCTGTTGATATTCCCTTACATGTGGAGCCATTGCTTTTTTGTGATTGATAACCACTGCACAACATTGTAAAACAAACAGCGACTTGCTCAGCCGTCCGGTTCTTCGTGATGGAGGTTAATGCAACAAAATCCTGCATGTTCAACATTTGTAACTATACAAAACTGCCTCTAATCCAAGTCTCCAGTGTTTAAGGGAGCGTGTGTTTTCTGTGTGTGTGTATCGATTTGTTAGCTGTGTAATCCTCGATTGTGACAATGGTCAGCGAGATTAGGGGCTAGAGCCACAGCGTCGGCCCTTTTAGGCGCGTAATGGGCAAAAAAGCGTGTTAATTGCCCTTGACTGTTGAAAGTAAATTAATTATTGATCGCTCTCTTGACTCCTCTTCTGTACTTACATACCCTTACAAATCCTTTTATCTCCGGCTCGGAGTAAGAACATTTCCTCTTTTCCCATCATTATGCAGGCTGGCGAGCTTGTGGACCACTAGCCAACCTTTTCAACCAAAGGCTTCCTGTTTTATTCCTGCTTGTAGCAGTGTACTGTGCTGAAAAGGTCTGTCAGAAAATCTCACCTCAAAAGACACTCTACCTTCTTCTGTGATCTCTTGCTTTCTCTCTCACACTTCCTATCTCTTTCTTCTTCCTCCTCTCTAATTTTTTAATAGTTTCTTCATAATTTTCTTGCTATCTCTAACCTCCTAGCCCTCATATGCACACAGGTTTACACATATGCACACATACTACACACACGTTCTCTCGCCCCCACACCAGCAGCTGTTACAAATAAATAAGAGAGCAGCTGAATAAAAACCGGGGTTAAGGTCTAAAGGCTGTGTCGTAAATTGATGGCAGTGAATGTAAAGGCGTGATAGCAGTACAGACAACAGCATCATTATTCTGCCTATTGATTTTTCCCTTTGCCGCTAAGAAGAAAAAGCCACCTTGTATTTGAAATGAGATATAAACAAAGTCCAACATGATATAACTGCATATAATTTTTCTGCAGCCACAGATGTCAGAGCCCTTTGGACCAAAGCTTCAGCTTGGAAAGGGACTTGTGCGTGGTATCTTTATATCTGTCTGTGTGCCCATGATGTTAATGTGTATGTGTGTCTGAGAAAGAGTGGCAGATGCCCTATACTGTCAACGTCTGATTTGCATTCACTGTTATCTTACATTATCGACCTATATCTTGCACACATCAAACTGTATCGCTAGTCAAAACCAGAGGTGCTCTGATCTGTCTGTGGTTTGACAGCGAGTGTTTTACCTTCCTTCATCATTACTTAGATTAGACTACTTAGTCATTCGGCCTTCAAATAGCAAATTAACAAGACAAAACCACATAAACCTAAACCGTTAACATGAAAAACAAAGTCAGGTTCAGCCTGAGGGTGGTGCCAAAGCTAAGGCCATGTTGTTCAAGGTTTATCCTCTGTAGACTTTTTAGGACAGCTCAGATCTGTCAACTGCCAGAATCAACTGTCATCAGTCCTTTTTTTAATACTTTTAGTCAGTACTTTATGAGTTCCCTAGTATGTCTCAGAGCGATAAGTGCCTACTGAAGATGCAAAACTTATTAAAAAAAATGTATCATTTCATTAAAAAAAGGCTATGTAAGTTCCTAAAACAGCTGCTTAAGAGAAGAGAAGTAAACAAATATTGTTAGTCACATTGTCACATCCTGTTGTCTCTGTTGTTTAGTTCATGTCTTATTTTGAAAAATATGTTCTTCTTGTGTATGTAGTTAGTTTTACTTCCTGTGTTTCCCTGCCAACCAGTCTTCATTTGTAAGTTTCTCGTGTGTGGGAATTAAAACTACTATTTCTGCAGTAAGACTGAGTTTTCAAGTGTCTGCATGTGAGCCCTACCTACTCCAACCCATGACATAGGCAGTGGCGTGCACAAACAGCATGTTCTCGCCACTGAAGTGCCACATTAGTGCATGTTTTTGCCACCCAAGAGGGCAGTTTCGCGTGTTTTGCCAACCAGGAGGGCACCGTAGCACACATTTTGGCTCCCAAGAGGGCACTTTAGCACGTGTGTTGGCTCCCAAGAGGGCGGTTTAGTGTGTTTTGCCAACCAGGAGGGCACCTTAGCACGCGTTTTGGCTCCCAAGAGGACACCTTCGCACGCGTTTTGGCTCCCAAGAGGGCACCTTCGCACGCGTTTTGGCTCCCAAGAGGGCACCTTCGCACGCGTTTTGGCTCCCAAGAGGACACCTTCGCACACGTTTTGGCTCCCAAGAGGGCACTTTAGCACACGTTTTTCAAGGGCAAACGCCCCCTCTGCATCCCCCCTTGTGCACACCACTGGACATAGGGACTATTTTCAACCACAGAATTAGCTTTCTGGCAACACTGAAGGACTATGACACAGACGAATATGATATATCAGGCTTTGACTACACAGGAAATGCTTGTTAGTAGAATCAATTCATGGTTGGTTTTGGTGTTTTCATAAGGTTTGTTGCCAGTAACAAAAATATAGAACCACTAGACTTTTCCTCTGAGCAAAGCTTGTGTGGGACTACTTGGAGTCTCCAAACTACACAAATTAAAAAGAAGAAATTATGAAGGTAGGGAAACTAAATAGAGAGTGATGGAGATGTCAATCAACGTACACTGCCATACAGCTCTGGAAAGAGGTATGTGGGTATTTAAAAGCACCTTTAATACTACCATACTTTTACAGTTGATTGATATTAACATGCTGAGTTCTAGCATATTAACAGTTAGTATGTTAATGACCATAGCATATAACATTTAGTATGCTGTGTTGTGTTTGTGCTTTAAAAACTTCATTTGATGAAAAATGTTCAGAACGTGTCCAGTGAAATAATTAGAAAACCAACATAGCAGTAGATTTGCTTTTCATTGCTTTCCCTGAAAATGACTTTGGAAACATAAATGTGAATTACTTTCATTGTGCAGCATGTTTATTCACACTTTCATTTAGATTTTTGGATAGCTGATTTTTTAAGCCACTACAATGAGTGTAGGATATGAAAATTCCTCTTTGGTCATCATCTTATGGTAGAAAGTGTATGGTCCTACATTTGATCAGTGGAAAATAATGTTTAGAAAGAAGTCTTTGCTCTTTACAATCTGAGTCTTTATTAGAAATCTAATGTCTAATGATGATAATCTTTTACATTATAGCTGAAAACCCTTGAAACTCAGTGTGATATCATGCAATATCTGACAATATAAACAGTTGCTTTATGAACAAGGCAACACATCTTTATAATTAAACAGCCACATTAGTTGATCGCACCCTGCACTCCAGAATGACCCATGGGGACATTTTCTGTTTTGCTGCTTCTACTGGAGGCTTTCCAAAAATGTTACAAATCCCTGTTTTATGTTTTATGTTATGTGGTTACAGTCTTTTTAGTTTTTGGTGCAAAAAAACACTTGGTTAGGGTAAGGGAAAGATCATGGTTTGGAGTGGGTTAAATATACTATTTCCTTCAAGTTAGGCAACCTTCCTTGTCATGGCAACAGTAAACACCATGGCAATCATAGTTGCTGTTTTTAAAAAACTGTCCTCACTCGCAGTTGGGAATGGGAAGTGATTAGTGGTCTCCTGCAGCTAAGTCCACTTTTTGCCATATATATATATATATATATATATATATATATATATATATATATGTGTGTGTATATATATATATATATATATATATATATATATATATATATATATATATATATATATATATATAGCCATCGATCCAACTGCCTCACTTAAATGGGTCATAATTACTACAGCTAAGTCCACTTTTTGCCATATATATATATATATATATATATATATATATATATGTGTGTGTGTGTATATATATATATAGCCATCGATCCAACTGCCTCACTTAAATGGGTCATAATTACTACAGCCACTGGATAGCCGTCTGTCACTCAAACATAACTGTAGGTCACTTTTGCCAGCTCAAGTTTCAAACAATACTGTCTTTTCTTTTGTTTCTTGTGTTGAACTTAAAGTTGTACCTGCCTACATGACTTTGATAGTTGTTTTCTGTATGTTTCTGTGCCAATGTCATGACTAAAATTCAATTCACATTCATTGCTCTTGGTGACTTTAGCTATTCTTATTCTGACATCTTTATCATCGAAGGACCTTGAATCCCCTTGTAGCACTTCTACTATAAAATTGAGAGAGAGATTTAGACAGATCTCAGGCTTCTCTGTGTCCTTGGTGTTGGCAGAGAGGTGTTCATCTCTTTGAGGCTAGGATCTTTATGGTGATCTAATCTCTTGCATTTAGGCTTGTGGTCAGTAGAATTATATCCTTTCACTTTCTGAACAAGAAAGCAATTTCTTTTTGGCTGAGTTTAATGCACTGAGCCATTTCAGTGACTTGCCGTGAAGAAAGTTAGAGGCTGAAAGATATCTATGTAATGATTAAATTACTCCTACTTCCTTTCTTTCATATAAAGTCAAATATTTCAATTGCTTTTACGAAGTAGGTGCTAACAAAGGATAAAAAATAGATAAAGTCAAGAGCTAATATAGACCTATTTTAGATGTGTAATATATACACTGTAGAATATATAAATGCACAGGATCATATAATTTATAAGAGAGAAGCTCAAGTTCATCGACCTATATGGAAAATTCTGAACTGATAGAAAAAGTCTGTCCTCTGAACAATAGCACATTATTTTGTAGCGCAAAGTCCATATAGGGAGGAAGGAGAAGAAGAGGAAGAAGGGGAGACCACTGTTTCTTGTTTTCTTACTAACGATCAGCTTTGGTTTGTAGTAGCCTATTTTGCAACCCAACCCAAAACCTAACCTAGCCATTTTTTTTAGCTTAACCTGTCCAAACCTTAACCATAGTATCATAGTGGTGGCATATCAGAAAGCACAAGGGTCATTCTGGAGGGCATGACGATTACATTAACATAGTAATCATAAGAGTGACCTTTTGATCTCAGAAATTAATTAATATGAATCCTCCGAACAGGTTATAGTCAACAGCAACAGATCAGATACAGAATGGCAAACCAAAGAGAAGTGCTGTGTGTGTGACTGTATAAAGCAGTACCTTAAGGAGCAATAACATAGTAGCCTTACTTTGCACATGGAAAAAACACAAGACAGCTACACTCAGTACATGAGCACAGTAAGACAAGTAATATACAGTGTGCAGGATCATGGCCGTGGACCTATTTGATACATGACTAGTTAGTCTGTTGATCCACCCTACCAACACACTATGTGTACAGCATTTTATAGGACTAGTCATATGCTATTCAGGGGCCTTGCTAGGATTCAGTGACTTCTGTCCCCTTAATCCTGTTGTCCCACTGAAGTTTGTCTGCATAAAGGGTTCCCTCTGTCATTCGTTCCTTCATACTTTTCCATTACATGACCCATGAATGATTCAGAAGCCACTGTGTTTGTTGCAAATAGTCATTCATTTTTCATGGCAGCTTTATCTTGAAAACCCACTCCTGTCCTGAACCACCCTGCTGGATCACGGTTGGATTTTCATCACTGGTGGATGAAGTGCCACGCTGGCATTTTTCCCCCCCTGACCTGCCCAAATGCATGAATTCATAAATTGTGGATGTGGTACTGATGGACTCCTTGTTTTCTCTGATGACATTTCCATACATGGTTCACTGTGGAAAATGTCATTTTCAGTCACAAGCATCATACCATTGCCTCTTATGGTAAATATGAAACTGTAAGTGCTTCAGAATAGCACACAAAACATTTACAATTCTCACTGTTTTGCATATCTTCTGCACCAAGCCCACATGGTTTATTTTCCCCTAACTGCACAGCAAATGCTTTTCAGTGGGAAGACAAATGCATGCGCATCACTAATTGACTATGCGTGGTTATATGCTCTTAGGTGTCTGTTGAATCAGCCTCATTTGAAGGCACTTCCTGTATAGCTGCTTAGGATAAGTAGCTATTTACTGAATTACCAAAATATCAAATGATATAAATGCCTTATATAACAGGTACTCTGTTAGAAAGAGAGAAAAAACTGCTAAGTTGATCCTCAGACCCCAAGCTATTAGTCAAGGTATAATACAACCACATATCAACTTTTCATGGCTATGGCTTATCACAAAATAAACACTGTACTGAACTATGCTGTGATGTTATTGAATTTTGATCTTAAGAATAAAAGCAGAGCTGAAATGTGGCAGTGGCACAAGTAAAAGTAAGTAAGATGTGGTACTGAGTGCAATGCGGCCATCTAAAATCTGTCTTGGGGCAGGAAAAAAAGGGCAAGTCATGTCTGGTGTGTGTGATTGTCTGTAAGAGAGAGTACTGATGTACATATGTATGTCCCTGTCTGCAGTTATTTCCCACCAGGCTTGAGGGAACAGTTATCTCCAGTTATCTCAGGGACTACAGATGAAAATTAGCCTTTCTGGCTAACTCTGGCATATTTTCAAAAATGTTAATTATGCTAAATGTTAATATGCACTATCCCTGGCAAATGAAGTCATAAAATAAATTGAAAAAGACGTTTCTTTATTTCGAGCCAGTGGCAGTCTCTCCACCCACCTAAATCTGCAGCTGTGTCAGGTGAGAGTGGCAACCTTATTTAGCTAAATGCCTCTCTTTTTTTCAGGAGCTTCAGCTTGTAGTTCAAAGGGAAGTTATCTTGTCCTCTCCTCACACCACGTCCCCCCTCTCAATTCAATTCTCTCAACCCTTCCCTTTCTTTTTCTTTCTTTCTTTCTTTCTCTCCACATCTCAAGATTAATAATGCAGCATAACTGACCCCCTCCCCCTCCCCTATTTTATCTTCACCAGATAGTGCTCAGCCAGCACAGGCTAATTTTAGAGGATGACACTGCTGAGTGCTTGCGATAAGCAGCTCACAATGAGTGGGACATTATTTTCTTCCTCTCTCAGGTTCCAGTCCTTCTCAGGTGGAAATCACTGTAAACACAGCATGTCCCAGATCTCACAGATTGCAGAAATTGCAATACATATTTTGCATCATTACCCTAACTTTTGGAGCATGCATCTGACATACATCACGTCTATTCTCTTTCTTCTTGCTCAAAGGTGCAGATCTAGGTATGGTGGATTACAGAATTCAGAACAAATACAGCTGTTGAGGGGAAAAAAGACCAATTTTAAAGCAAGTTGCAGTTAAAAAAAAAGTTTGTCCCATAATGAAAGATGAAGAAAAAAACCCTAACCCTCAAAGAATATCACTGATATTGCAAATCTGAAACCTATTATACCCCTTTTTCTATGGATAACAAGAGCCTTCGGAGACATATTTTTAGCAATTAACAAAGAGGTTGGGTTGATAACTGCAGGGGGCCCCATATCCTTGCTTGGCAAAACAACATAGCTGTTTAGCATTCCATGCTTGGAGTCCATGGTGCAAGTGTTTATTATACAAAATGTATTATTAATTTCCAAGCCTTCAAAAATATTGACCTCAGTATTTGTCTAACCTAATCATGTTTATTTTATCTTGCCCATAGCGTATAAATCATGCTTAATCAGCTTTAATTACACTGGAGTGGAGTTTGTCTACAGTTGAGGTGGTAGAGATTAGATTCAAGGACAGGATTATTTTATTGCTATCACTGAATTTTTGTTCCTTCCTGCTTAGTGTGTGTATTGCTATGCTGACATGTGGGTGTAGGTGTGTGTGATCTTATCTGACGATGAAGATAATTGGAATTTATAGGAGGTGATAGATAACATGGCTGTACATCCAGCCTTAGTGACAACAGCAGAGGCAGCAATATATATCCCATCATGGCTGTTCATTTTCCACGAGTGGTTTAAAATGGGAAGGCTGGGTGATGCAGTGTAAGACTGAAGCTGCTGCAACTGGGATTTACTTTGTCTGTTTTTAACGCTGGTAAACCAGAGTCGAGTGCAGGTGGCCCTTGTTCATAACCTGGAGATTTTACTGTATGCAGCAACACATTATCTTTTATGACGTCTTCTTGGGTCTCAGAGGACATTTCAGCAGCTGTTGCTTCTGTAACCTTCATCCACACTCCAAGCCGCTATGCTGATTACAAAATATAAAATGTTCAATTACTGTAAGCAGCTCTTTGGAATGTAGTGCCAACATAATAGAGAGAAGAGAAAGTATAAAGGCTGCTGTGATTAGTGGATTCCCTTGCAGGAGCAAGATAAATCTGTGCAAATCTTTTGTGAGGATTTTAACTTTGATATGCAAATTTCACTGTTGACCAATAGCAAGCCATCTTCAAAGTGCTGACCATTACAATAACAGAGAGCTGGCTGGAGAGTCCAAAATGGAGGAAGTGATCTGAGTTTATTAGATATATTGTACCATCCACTTTTGTTTAGCTTCCTCTGTGTGCCACTTCCTCTGTGGGTTCTAGTAAGTTATGAAACAGGACAGGAGTTAATGGTCCAAAAACAACTCTCGCATAAATTGTAAGACTCTTAGAATTCAAAAGACCAAAAGCTCTGGATTCTTCTTGGTGCTTTCTCACTCTTACGTGTTCATGTGAACCAATATGCATTAATATGCATTTCATTTAAAGTGGGCAGAGTCAAGGGACTACCCTTTCAGAGACACTTGAATAAAGAGTTTTTTTCTTCACACCATAATATGTATTATTGCTGTAGTGTTGGAAGTCGCTGAAAAAGGTTAGAGGACTGTATGCAGAAATTCCTGCCATATTTAAATGAATGTTTGACAAATGAGTTTCCCTTGAAGACATATGATACATTATTAGCATTTTATTATAACTAATGATGTGGGTGATCAGGATTATGTAGAGAATATAAATCATTTTCCCTCCTTTCATTTAGGGAATGACAGTGGTTTATGGCTCTTTACTGGGTGTTAGACCACATTAGATGATAAAAATCTCCTATCCTGCATCTATATTGCATTAATACTATAGTGGTAACTGTGGTAGAGGTCCCAGCTCCTTCATCTATATTGCATTCATACTACAGTGATAAGTCCCCCTCTCGACATCTATACTGCATTAATACTGTAATGATAGCAAAGGTAAAGGTCTTTCACAATGTATCTATCTTGCATTAGTCTTGCAGGAGCCACTGCAACCTATTCTTTTAAAAATGTGATAAAGCAGAGTTGAAGAATTGCAGTATATTGCGACAGTGACCTCATATCTCAAACAGCTAGGCGCTCAGCTATTCCTTTTGCCGCCTGACAGCTGAAAAGAGAACATATTTAAAAAATATTGACCATTTCTATAAGGGCAGAGGAATACTATAATTCTCTCTCCCTAATTTTACTGTCCTGCTCTCGTCCACTAAAATGATATCTGGTTTGCAATCTACTATCTGCCTGAATCCATGTGAATGCAGCATAAACAACTAAAGTTTAAAAAGGCAGCAAAGTCATGGTCTAATAAGATTAAAATGCAGTGATAAGGTCAAAAGATCATACCATCATGAAAAACAATTTGTAGAATGTGCGTAAAAACTCATGTTAAAAGGGGTTAAAATACGCTAGTATGCTCTCACTGACTGACCTCACCCTATCACTCTTGTGATTATTTCTCAGTTTTTCAGGGGAAATTGTTTTGTGCAATAACCCAAAATCCCCCAACCAATGGAATACCAGGTTTAGTGTTGACCAAAGAAAAAATCTCTGCCTCCATTAGACATTTGCTTAACCCAAATGCAGGACACAGCAGAGACATGGGAGGAGTGTTATTGCATATAAGGTTGTGTGTGACGATGGGGGGGATGTCTGGATTCTTGAAGCGGCCAGGGGAATGAGTAGTGGAGCGGGGACGGGGCAATGGCTAGTGGCGAGTCCGGGAGGGCTGGGGTATCCACTACTCAAGGTGGAGGCACGCAATAATTCCAGGTAGTGGAGCTTGAGACACTGATTGACACTAGGCAACTGCTCTGCTTGCTGGCAAATGGGACTGAGTTTCCAAGACAAGTTCAACAATCTGGCGATGAGTGGCTAGAGATACAGGGGAAAATATACTGCCGCTCGATGAGTTGATGAGGAGCAGGTGAGTATGATTGCTGACTGAGAGTGAAAATAGACACAGGTGATTAGAGGATGGAGCCAGACGTGACACATGACGTCATAACACCGAGACCAACAGGGAATGGGACAGAAACATTTGGGAAAGGGAAACACAAGGAAGCACTAGACATAGAGGGAGCATCCATGACACTTCCGCCCGAAAGACGGTTCACATACACCAGTGCCCGTACTTTTCTATTATGTAGCCTCATAGCATGATGGCACTGAATTTGCTTGTTTTCCATTGTCTTAATGTATTAGCTAGTTACTTTTGCTTTTCCCATTCCTAAACACTAAAATACAGGAAGGGAAAAAATCCAGTGCTGTCTATTGTGTTGTTATTAGCCTAGCAACAGTGTTCACATGATGTACGTTTGTGGAAAGCCAAGCATAGTATCTTGGATGTATTATTGTGCCATGAATATAAATTCATCAATTCAGTTTGAAGGAAGTAAACACCAGTTCAAATAAAAAATTTAAGGTCCTTGACTTTGGTGGTCCATGTTGGCGATCTGCTAGAATCCTGTCCTGTGTCATCATGAAGGTGACATTGTTTCTAGCACACTTCTGTGACCTTGCGCGACAGCTAGATTTGGGGGAATTCATTCTGTCAAGCTTTTATATCATGCACCGTTAACAGATAGTGCATTTTAAAGTGCTTGCCATTTTCCAAACAGTTTGCAAGGATGGCCTCTTAGATAGTTCTGTGCAACAAACCATCTAGTGCATCACGTTACACCGACGGAGGCTGATGTGCTATATGGCTATTATTATTTGTAGCTGTTATAGTAAGAAATACGTGCCCTGGTACATGTGAATTGTCACAAAAGTTGAAAGAAAAAAAAAAGCAAGGGAAGTACATACAGTAAAGCCAGGGAAGGAGGAAGTAGATGACCCTGGTTAAAGAGAGTAACCACTTGTATGGGACGCTTTTAGAAGTAAAACACGTGCCCACTAGGAGGCAAGAAACATTTCATTGGTCAACACTACACCTGGAAATGTATTGGTTGGGGAATTGTGACAAAATTGTTGCACAAACAATCGGAGAGCCGAGCAAATCTTAGAGCAGACATTTCACGAGTGCATAGAAGCAGCCTAAGTGGAAAGAGAAGGTCTGAAGCTGGAGCAGGAAATAATATCTGAGTGCAAGCATACAGTTTGAGCAGAAGAAGAGCCAATGTAGGCACAAGCAGAGGCTATTTAATTGCAATGGAACGGTTTGAGGCCACATTCTTGAATAAAAACCCCATATGGTGTGAAAATGATCTATGTGACAGACTGGGCCTTGGCCAGTTTTATAAGGCTGGGTATGAGACAGACTAATAAACACATAATACTAGTCAGAGAGACAGCGTGAATACACACAGCACTCTATCATTCTTAGCTCTTGGCAGTGTGTGCAATCTAGGCTGACTTAAGGCTTTATCCCAGGAGTTGTTGATGCAGGAATAATGTCCTCCAAACTGTACTTAAAGACAATTCAGGTTGGCTGCAGGGGCACAGGGTAGTCTCTCTTTGGGGATTTAAATCTTTCTCATGAGTTTCTCATCCACTTCCTTCTGTCCTGCAGCCACCAAGGCAGAGTAAGGACAGCAACTACTTAATTGAAAAGAAGAAAAAACCCTTTAATTAGCATATGTTGAAGTGTTTCTCTCAAAATGTTGGCATTTGCTGATTGTAAAAATGTTGCATCCTTGGTATGTTTCTATTCTGTAAGCACAAAGTGATTGCCTTAAGATGTTTTTGACAATATTTATATTATTTATTGAAATGCTTCAAATGTATGTCATGACCTGGCCCGAAGGAGATGACAAAACGAGAGAGATGCAGTACATAGGCAATAGAAAAATATATTTATTTAAATAAAGTAACGCAGGTATGAGGTGTGTTCATCCGTGGCATCAGTCATGTAAATGTGGGTGTATTGATCATGTAAGTTGGGGTGTTGTGAAGTGGAAATAAATGAAAGGCCAAAGGAACCAAAAAGGTGCGGACGCTGGCGAGGGAAGAGAGCGAGAGCTGGCAGGCGGCCACTGGCACTTTTATCCAGCTGGAACACCGGGCCTAGGTGCTCCTGATCAGGTTGATGTGGTCAGCTGATCACCTCGGAAAAAGACAAACCATTACATCACATGTAGCAGTGAGAATTCAAAATGTTTTGTGTATTTATATAAGACTAAGCAATTGGAATACAGCTGTGTGTTTATAATATTGTGTGTTTAATATTTTAGCAGCTTTGTTTTTACTTACTTAACTTCCAAGTGTTATGAACTGAAGAGGTACCCAAACACAGGACAGGGACAGTGTGGTGTTAGTTAAGAAAAGGTGTATTGTAGAGGAGTTACTAGTCTTGGAGTTGATAATGGGAGAGGGGATCCAACAGCAGCAGGAGAAAGATGGGGAATGGAGGTGCATTACAGAGGCAATTCACTAATTCAATTAGCCTATGGAACATTTACTACCACTGAGATTAAAAACAGCAATCTGGCAAAAGGTGGGTGATGAACTGGGGTTGATATACTGGAGAGGAGATGACCTTATGGATGGCAGGTGTGTCAACTGAGGGAGAAGATGAGCCGATTGAAGGCACGTGTCCAGTTGGAGCCAGGAGTCGGTACAGTGAGGCTGAATCCTAATATCTATCCCCTGGACTTGGGTACTGAGCCTTGTGGGCTTCAGTCATACGTACTGTTCATGTTCACCATCATCATGTCAAGTCTGCAAGGGTGCTGGGCAACCAGGGGATAAAATGTGCTCAGAGACCGACTTAAGACCTCCAGTATTTCCATGGAGACAAATTGAAATTCCTGCTGTTGCTATAGCTGTTTTTCTGATAATAATAATAATAATTTGTATTCTTTTTACATTCTCCATTTATAGCTAATTGCTGCAGAATTATGAGCAAAGACAATTTGAATCCATTAATTAATGAAAAGAACAGAAAAAATAAAAAGGGGCAACAAAAACAACTTCTTTAGTTTGTGAAAGTCTGACATCCTTTTCAGGCTCAGGATGATTGTATATGAGACATGCAGCTGTGTGATGTCATGTTTTACTAAAGGAGCTGAGACATACTTGAAACAAAAGAAGAATAAAAGAAACCATTGTCTTATGAAGAGGTACAAAGTTACACGAGTGTTTTTGTGATTGATTCATGATTCAGTAACTTTTATTTCATGAATAAATATGAACAGCTGTTGTTGCTTCCATCATTTCTGTTCCACAGGTAGTTTTCCTGATCTACACATTGAAGCAAAGGGGTGTTGCCATCCACTGAAAAAACTCCTGTGTATGATACACCTGTGGTTCTGGCTCTAAGCTTCTCCTGGGGCCTCATTTAGGTGCATTTAAGGAATTGGCAGATCCTCCATAGTGGCTGAGGGGAAATGATTTCCGGGTCATGAGAGGAGGGAGGACACGAAGAAGCATAATTTAGCATAATGAAAAGCACCCACAGACACAGATAGGAAGAGGCAGACAGGGGAGCACTGGAAACACAGAGGATGGGGGTACAGCTGTGACACACAGCACACTCCTGAGCCCTGAAAACCCATTAACAACCTGCTGTTTAATTTCAAACACCCATGGTCAATAAAAACTAAATTATTCTTCAGTCTTATTTGACATGCTTTTGTACATAGGTACATAGGATACTCCTTCTTGCTCAGTGTGGTGGAATTACCACATGGACAATTTGTTTCATGACTTTTTCCATGAATACTTGTATGAATTTCAACCTGCTCTGTATCTTTATCTCATGGTACATTGCCCAAATGCAATGAGGGACCTTTGCTGTCACCCTCAGCAGCTGCATTCCTGCTATATACCATGCTGCTTTAATGCATGACTTCACGTTAGAATGAATTCTGAAATCATTTCTGTTGGTTTGCACCATTTGTAAGACCTGTTGTCCCTGTATAATATGTGCCCTCTTGTGGGTTATGTCTCAGTAATCTGTGATGTTCAGTTCATTTTTTATTAAATCTCGGGAATTACTTTTTTGATGCACTACGTTACCTCAAACTGCCTAGTCTGCCTCTCAACAGATTTTCCTTTGACAGTCTCTGTGATCTTGTTGCATTTGTTTTGTTGTACACATAGGTAAAGAGAGGAGTAGTAAAAACAATGTTTGTACCAGAGACATATCTTCCACCAAACAATATGAACTGCATTTAAAGGCTTGTTTAAGGCAGGGTTTTATTCACCTTCATGTCAGTAAGAAAGATGTAAAGATTTCCTTAACTTTATTTAATTACATTTTTTTCTATCTTTTTGGATAGAAAGCAGTATCGGAGACTAGTGATGGATGGAAAGGTCATGCCAGCTCTCTTTTCAATAGTGATAGACAGCCTGCTGTCAGGACCTCTAGAGCTGGTTGAACAGGGCTAAGCCTCAGAGCAGATTGTGCCAGCTACTAAAATTCAGAGCCACAAAGCTGTTGAAACAAAGGTGCCCTGTACCTGAACTCTTACACATTTTTATTTATTTATTTCATCAGAATACAAAGAGTATGATCAAGTTTTTGCAAGACAGTGCCTATTGTATATAAATCTATCTACCCTGAACAAAAATAGCAAAGTTTCTGAAATTGAGGGAAATACTACATGCCTTCACAATCCTATTGGTGTTGCCGTCTTGACTTGCCTTTTGATTCAAAGATAAATAGCGAATGCTGGCTGCTCATTTGTTCCACTGACTATGGTTTAATAATACCCTCAAGCCCTTCATCTTGTCACACAGTGTTACTCTGAAAAATATTATTTGCAAAGAGGTCAAAAGCTCAAAAGATGAAATCTCAATGCAGTGAGTGACCTGATTCAATATTGTTTCTTTAATATCATCACTGTCAACCAATAATATTGTTTGTTTGATTGGATGAACACCAGTTGGTGCTTGTAAGTAGGCTCCATATCCAGAGTCAGCATTAAAAGATTTTACGGTGCAGATTCATCAGCAATCCTATCACAACTCGATCAAGCATTATGTCTGCTTGCCCCACAAATAAGAACTGCAGACAGTGTGGTTTTCCAGGATTGATGTGGAAAACCATTGCTTGTGGGGTTAAAGAGTACTGCTATTCCATCTTGATGACATCTAAGCACATAATCCACATGGGACATTTTAATTGAGCATTGTCGATTGAAAGACCAAAACCACGTCAGGTCTCTTAGTTGCTGAGTTTGGGTTTTCTTGCAGTTTGTTTGGTCCGTATGTCGCAAGCTTGTAGAACAACCGTGTGACATGGGGTTCTGTGTCAGGTTTCCTTCACAGGTGGGATCAATTAGAAGTGATTGCCTGATAGACATTTGTCCGTCTAGTATGAATAATGTAGTCTAGAATGAAAAATGTGAATCCTGACGCTAAACCCCTCCTTAGCGCAGTTCAGTTTTAAATGAATTAATCTCATTCAAAAACACATGCACATACAAATGTAGAATTGTACTACAATAAATAAAAGAAACCTGGAGGAAATCAATTATCATGATGTACCACATTTCTTTTAGTGCTGTCTTGTAGCATGTTTTCATGCATCGCTGCGAAAGTATAACAAAAAGTTATGACCCCAACCCCCAATGTCCCAAATGGGCTGTCATTATAGCAAGCAGGCTATTTAACAATAGGCCACAAACACAGCAATATTGTAAAAACAATTTTCTATTGTAGAGCTAAGCAATTGTGAGTAGATGATGTAGTCAATCTTTTTTCCTCCCATCTATTTATTTTAACAGCATGTCTCAGTCTTGTGAATGTTGATGGAAAGTTTTCTGTGTTCCCATATTTTCCTGTGGTGGTGTCCAGCGGATGTTCCTGATGTGTTCCTTGCTGCTTTAGAGCATTCCTATGTTGTATTCCTGTTATTTCTTGTATTGGAATGTGAACAGGCAATCTCATCAATTTCCAGTATGTATGTCCACCTTTGGCTGATCCGTACAAATGTTGTAATGATATTGCAGTCCAGCCCCTTAAAATATTTAAGACAGGAGGTAATGCATTGCTCAATACAGGTTGGCCTAAATCTAGACAACCCTAACCCATTTTAGGGCTTTTCATACTTTTCTGCATAAAAGGTTGACAGAGCATGAAACAAATCTCTCTTTTTAAGATCTTAGGAGCTTAAAAACAATCAACATCATGGCAACTCATAATTTAAAACAGATTTTGTAAATAAATACACGTATTCTGACATATAAAACTTAAGGTAAACAAAACTCTTCATAGTGATAGAATGCCACAAAAAGGTTGTGGTTTCCTGGCAGTTGTCACTGATTGTGACTTTGATTTCTACAGACTGAAAGAATACTGAATAAGCAAGGTCAAACCACCAGTTACGGATTTCTAAGCATCATGACAACACATAATTACATAATGTAACTGCACCCTGAGAGCGTGTCCTCAGTCAGTGTCTTCTCTGTTACCTTATGTTCCTGCCTGAAGTCGACTTGAAGTTTCATGACCTTCTGTATTCGCGAGATATCAACTTTAGTCCAGATGTTTTGTCCTGGCCTCACATCTGTACTTGTGTTGTGTCTACCAATCATGACCATGAGTATGACTGAGATGACTTTAAAAGTAAGGCCAGTAAAAAGTAGCAGAAACAGCTAAATTAGTCCATTATGAGGACCAGATAAAGTTGGTTTTGTTGGGTTGTAGTCTATAGAGAGAGAAAACTGGTAGCACATCAGGAAATGCTCTGCTACATATATCAGAATAATCATCATCATTTTATAATTTCAGTAATTGCCCTGCTGCAAAACCATGATACCACGCAGTAAATTTTATTAACCATTAGCTCAACCGTTAGTTTTGTTCTTCAGCAGTTTAGGACAACTTTTAATAGTAATTGGTGCATTTATTTGCTTCAATGACCAAATTGAGGAAGCATTTATGGGACAGTCTATAATCAGTCTATTTTATTTTATTTGCCAATTGTGAATGTGGGTTGTGAACACACTGCAGCATCTTTGTCAACAGCTTTGAATCATATTAGAATTACGGCATGCATGTCTCAATGGATGCATGAAAAATGTACAAAACAAACAACAGATAATTACTAGATTCGTGAAGTACAGCTCATTACTTTTGTCCTTTTGTGCTTGTGAAGAATCCTCTTCCCACTTCAGCTTGCAGAAAATGAACTGATTAAAAATGTGAGAGCTGAGACGCCTTTTTACAGTTTTAGATCAACTGTCTTTAAGAGGTTTCACAATTAAATGCACACAGATGTTCATTTTCCCAGCTGTTTCAACCATTTATACATTTACAGCTCCAGGCTACAACAGCTCTGTTTATTTGTGTGAATGCAATAGATCATTTTTAATGAACCTAGGGTCTTCTATTTTCATCACACATCCTCAATACATCCAATCGAGGTACTTTCTGTTTGGCTTTGGCAAGAAAATATAACATTTCTATTCATCCTCATCATTAGCAGAATCTTGTGGGATTGTACTTATTATTTGGTCCAAAGTATGTAATGTTCATTGTGTAAGACTGAGGCTGTCAAAGCTGACATACAAGATCAAAGGTTAATAAACATTTCTGTTCATTTCATCATGTGTATTCTGCATTTTGAGGCTTACTGGCTATGTTCATTTATCCTGTGAAATATCAAAAATAACAAAAAGGACTGCCATGAAAATGTATACCGATAGATCCTAATGACTGCTTAACACTTGACCTCTTGACCTTCTTGACAACTGTTGGAGTGATAAAGAAAGATATTTATAGTGAATAAATGAGAGTCTTAGTATATAGACAAAATCTTTGGTGCTTGACGTCCATGAGGAATCATCTCGGAACGGCTGCAAATTTAGATCCCCAATGAAGACCAGACACTGGTGGTGGTGATTGCTGATGATCTGATGAGAAGATGGCAGAATGGAAGATAGACTGCAGATTTGGTGATCCCCAGATTCCCTTTGTAGTGCCATCAGACTGTCAAAGCTTGTATTTGAACAAAGGTATGGGTTATAACTTGAAACTACTGCAAAACTATTCTGCCTCAGCTGTTGTGTTTAATACTGATTAGCTAATGTTAGCATGTTGCTACACTAAACTAAAAGGGTGAATGTAGCAAATATGTCTTGTTAAGATCAGCATTGTCATTGTATGCATGTTTGTATGGTGTTAGCATTTAGCCCAAAGCCTCAGTGTCACTAGCATTGCTGTCAACTCTAACTTTTACTTAAGATCCATCTGTAAGGTGGGAGAGTCTCAACTGCTTCTGGTCTGAAGCACTTTGTGTCATAATTTTCGATGAAGTAATGTTATCTTTGATGGCAAGACTGAGTGATCTGCCTTATTACAAGACATTGCCACTTGTTCCAGCAAAAACTGCACTGGAGTTAAATAAAATAGCCTTATTTTAGATGCAGATTTTTTCACTTGTCTTAAGGTAAATGAGATTTGCATGGATCATTACCTGATGCTATGACTTGTTAAGATGGATATTGTTTGCAATGAGGTGCTGCCAGGAGCATCACCTGTACTGTAATAGGGAACAGTGTTGTGATGGACTGCAACAAGGGCAGCTACTGACGTTCACCTTGAGATAAGGGTCACACTCCGGCCTCATAATCCATAAAGGAGCCATAATAGCCTCTCCTCCTACCAGACATGACCCATTTTTACACCAAAGTAGAACAACACTTTCTGTCTGAACTTTTATACAGTCACAACACATCTAGTCACATGTGGCAACACAGAAGAGAGGAATACATGGAAACAAACACACATGCACATATTTAAGATGTAAATTACTTCATGAGCTAATATTCGCCTCAGGCTTTCTGCAGTAACATGAAATTATTTACAATATGTGCAGTGACCAACTGTTTAAAGTAATATGAAGAGGGGAAATAGTTCTGATTACAAGGTCAGCCCAATGCTTGAGTCTGTTGTTTTTATCCTGGGAGAAACTGGGATAACAAATGGATGGATTAACTGCATCATCAAGGTCTGGTCAATAATTAGGATGATAGAGACACACCCAAACACAAACACACATCAATACACACATGCAGGATCATGGGTAGGCTAATGTAGATGCTTCTGCTATTGTCCAAAACTGCCACAAAAAAAAGAAAGGAAAAAAAAGGGATTTCTCATAATCGAACACTTGCATGTTTTTGTGTTGAGAAATGTTAAATAAAATCAACAGTGAGAAAAATACTTAATGGCAGCAGGTTATCCGGTCTGCCCTTGGGATTTATGAAGACAACACTGGGATAAAATCTCCTGATTAAATATTGAGTAATGTTGGGCTTACGGTTTAAAAATGAAAATTAAATGAAATAAAAAACAACACAGCTTCTGTGCCCTGACTGACAGAAAACAAACATGCTGCAGGCGCAAAATGTACTTTCTACTGAAATACATTTCAATCAGGAGAGACAAATGATAGAAAGTTATTTATTGTGAATATATGAGAGAACAAAGTCTTAGTAAATGTACAAAGTCTTTGGCGCTTGAACTCCATGAGGAATAATCCCGGAACGGCTGCAAATATACAGTATATATATATACTGTAGATCCCCCATGAAGTCCAGACACTGGTGGTGGTGATTGCTTATGAGTCTATATGAGAAGATGGCAGGATGGAAAATGGACTGCAGATCCTGTGGCGAATGGCGGAGATGGGGAGGTGGTGGGGCGCACAAACAGCTGTATGACAAAACTGAAGCAGAGAGAGAGTGGCATATTTAAACAGACCGCGACGAGATGATTGGCTAAGGCTGAAGTGTGGCATTTTGCTATTGGTTGCAGAGATTGACAGGTGACTGACAACTCAATTAAGATCACGCCCCTTGTACATGCGTGAAAGAAGGCAGGAAAGTTATTCCTGAGGCCTGTATGTTTTAGAGCCCTCCTGACTGAACTTTCGCTAACCTTCATTAGATTGAAAGTCGTGTTGAGTGATACAAACTTTTTTTTTAAATTTGTGTCCATGACTATTTCACAAACTCCTGTAACACTGGGTTGGAATGGGTTAATGTTGACATGTATTGTAAAGCGCTTTGAGAGGTTGGAAGACTAGAAGGGCACTCTATAAATGCAGTCCATTTACCTTTTACCAAAAGTAGAGTAGAAAAGTCCCTTGAGAGGAGGGGGACTTTAGATACATCATGTGCAAAAAATAAGGCTCCAAATACAATGAAAATCCCTTTTTATATCTCTATACAATGTTGTTATTCCACGCAGCTAGATCCGGGCATAAGCATGTCCTTGTGAGAGCTATTTAATGTATTTGTTTTGTGGGGGATTCACTTGTATTTATTTAGAGAGCATCATTATCTAGCATTTGCACTCACTCTTCAGCAAGGAATGTCTGACATTTATCGCCTAAAAATATTTCATTTGCGTTGTATTTGGTTATTTTTAATCCCAGGCTTTGTTGAGTATTCCTGAAAATATTGCTCAGCTTTTACACCAGTGATGCTCTTTGAACTGAGAATTGAGAAAAAGAGAGGCAGAGATAGAAAGCGAGTGAGACAGACAGTTTTGTTGACAGGTAATGTTGTTTTGCTCCTCTCTGAGAGGGTTCAGGTCCTTGAAAGAAGTAATTATGACTGCTTCTTAGCTACTAGTAAAAACCACTGTCATTCTGTTGAAGCATAACCTGAAAATGGATTCACTTTGATTCAGAGCACAGTTTCATTCCATATTCTGCAGCAGAAAAGATTATCATATTGTATGTGTGTGAAAACAAGTGTTGGAAATTAACTTCCTCTTTAACAGTCACTCAATTTTATTTTATTTTTACCAGCCACCATTTTCACACTTCTGTGTACAATTAACTTTTGTGTAAAGTTTGCTTGCTTTGAAAAATTAAACAAAAAACACAATACATATTTTCCACATAAAAATCATTCATTTAATATCAATTCACTTGTGGAGAAATAAACTTATTTACTTTAATCCATACACATATGTGCCATAGCTGCATGATGGTTCACATCATGCACACACAGCATAGACAGTAGCCTGACATCACAGCCACACACACATGCTAAAAGGAAATGATATGAACTGCAGCAGAAACCCGTTGTCGACTGGTAAACTTACAGCACCTCTGCCACTGTGACTGGAAGGTTGAGCAAATTCACAGGTCACTTCACAATCTGATCAGTATTTATGCAGTGTTAATGGCTAATTAGCACTGTTAATTCCTAATTAACACTGCCAAAAAAGTGCTAATTTTCATGTTAATCTGAAACATTCATTTTCCAAAAAATTGAAATGTAACAAATGAACTATCCCAATTCCATCCATCCATCCATCCATCCATCCATCCATTCTCTTCCGCTTATTCGGGGTCGGGTCGCGGGGGCAGCAGCCTAAGCAGGGAAGCCCAGACTTCCCTCTCCCCAGCCACTTCGTCCAGCTCTTCCCGGGGGATCCCGAGGCATTCCCAGGGCAGCCGAGAGACATAGTCCCTCCAGCGTGTCCTGGGTCTTCCCCGGGGTCTCCTACCGGTGGGACGTGCCCTGAACACCTCACCAGGCAGGCATCCGGGAGGCATCCTGATTAGATGCCCGAGCCACCTCATCTGGCTCTATCCCAATTGATTAAGCTCTATAATACAGACAATCTATCCTTGACAGTACTATCACTTAGCCAACCAAGTCACAGATTTTCTTAAAAATGTCCTTTTGGAAAATGGTGTATATCTGTATAACTGTATTTTTTTTTTTGTCCTGTTAATAATTTCCTGAGAGCAGATGTCATGTCTATCAAATGACAGATATTGTATCTCACTTTTGTACCAAACTTTTTGATCTACAGGCTGTAAGAAAGCAGATTTTCGTAATTTATGACTTCCAAAATGTCCCCTTGCCTGTGGCTTTTCTTTGACCATTAATGAATTGTAATGTTGTTTTTGTCATCATAGATTTTAGTGGGCGAGCAAAATTCAATAAGTGCCCATACATAGTAGCGATGGAAACTATAGGTCTGACAAAGACAGCTATTAGAGACAGAGAGAAAGAGGGATACAGAGAGAAAAACAGAGCAAAATTGGACTAAAGTGAGCAGCCTAATGCCTCCACTAGCAGCTGTCAAGCCATCTCACAGCCCCAGTGCTAAATGAACTCCCCGGCTCCACTGTTCACACTCCGCCCACCTCCTCCAACCACGTCCGTCTTCCTCCCCCTCTTCATCCCCCCTCTCTCAGAAAATGGGCAATGAGAATCCATTCTGCCCCACAAATCAAATCATATTCTATTGTCATTTTCCATCTCCACTCCGTCTCTCCCTCTCTTTCCTTCCTCCTCACGCTATCACTCTCCTATATCTTCCCTTCTTCTTTCGTCTTCCTGGCTCTTCCACTTTCTCTCTGCCCCCTAAGAAAAGGGTATCTGACGCAATGAAAGATGTAAGTCAAGGCCTAGGAATTTTCCCATTCCCATACTGTAATCCCATCAGATCATATGGAAACGCTAGGCTCAAAATACACTGGCTGTCAGGACCTTCCCATTCCAATTTTAACATTTCTCATCTTCATGGTAGCCAGAGCCATGTGTAAGAGGGTAGCTCATTTTATAACAGCAGCGTTTGGTGTTGTTGAGCACCTTCCTATCTGAGTGAAATGACATTTCAATGTCGTAAAAGTGGAAAAGTTTCCCTGGTCTCCTTGGTTCACGCTGACCTCCTTCCATTTGTGATGTGTCATGTTCACCACCAAATGTAATGGCTCCCTTTTTTTTTTTTTTTTTTTTTTTACAGGGAACTCAAATTAACTCAAAAGAACAGTGGGGTATACACACACACACACAGACACACACATACACACACACACACACACAGGATACACAGGGACACATCTCTCTTCCTGGTTGAGTGATCGTCCTCCAAGAAAGTGAGAGGCCGCTTTATGTGCTCTAGGCTGTATGCTGTGGTCAGTCTATTTAATAGAGGGGCTCCAAATGAAAATCTAGACTTCGTCGGGGGAAAAGCCCCCTCATAAGAAATACTGTCTTTGACCTTGGGGAGATTAGAGCTTTAACATCCATGGCCTATAGTATGAAGTAGCTATCCTGTCCCTATCAACAATCCACCTCTGCACTACACCTTACGAGTAGAATGTCAAGAAGGCCTCTCTGAATGCCTCCCCCCGGGGCACAGCTATGCACATACATCAGGAAGTCCAAACAGAGGAAAACAAGTGAATAAAGAAGATCCCTGAGGGAATCATGACCACAGCCTGATTGTATTAGATCCTGTGTCCATCACCAACTAGTGTCCGCGCTTCACTGGGGAAGACCTGTAAACTGCCTCAATGTAAAAGATTGTGAGTCCAGGATTAAATTCCACAGCTTCGAACAAGTCACACAGAGGTTTATTACATAAGGGACATAAGCTCCCGCAGGTGAAGAATAGATTAGCTCACAGCTCAAAACCACCACTACAATAATGGACATTTAAAGCAAATTGTGAAATAAAATATAAATATTTTAAAAAGAGTTCATACCGTAATTAAATCTAATGACAGTTTTAAAATCATGGTAATTAAAGTATGGGAATCTATCCACAATCAAGCCATAATGTGATCTTCATTTAATCTCTTTTTTCCCTCTGTGCTCCACCAAAACAGAGAACAAAGAACAAAAAAAAATACAAAAAATAAATGAATACAATAAGTAAGTAAGTCGTTCAGTCATGAGTTCTGTGAGGATTACAAAGACACACATAATACCAATAAAACAATTACATGAAAGCGTGTCTTCAAATAAACTGCTTTTAGAGGCAGTTTAAAAGATTATGAAGATCTTAGGAGCATTTACTCTTCAGATGGGATGTGCCAGGTAGTTCTGGCCCTACATCCTCTGGCCTTCAGTCTAGACCTTGCAATTGCCAATTATTCCTTTTTAAAATCCCTCATTGCCCATGGGAGAAATTAGTCATTTGCTTGCCCTCCCCATAACAAAGTCAAAGCACATGGTCAGCAGTATAATGCCCCTTGCAGTTGGGATGGATCCAGTGTCTTCAGCAGATAATGGGCCTTGAACCCTCTGGTTTATATGTAGTCAGGGATAGATTCTCCAATCATTGCACCAACATATATCACATGCTGTATAAAATGATTTAGGTGTTCCTGATATTATAGCTCTATTTTGGGTCCATCTATGGCACCATCGAGGAATAATTTAATTGCAAATACAATTCAGGCAGTGGATTAGAAAACAATGGATCTTTATTTCCCAGCTATCAGAGCCACTTAAAGCATGTACTCTGCTTCTTCATATTGTAGGTACTTCTATATTGTATTTACTGTTCAATAATTGGCTGGAAAGGTTAAACAAGTTTGAACAAGTTTTCTCAGACAGTGTGGGGAAGTCAGAAAACATGCAGAAAATAGAGGTTACTGTCAAAACTGTGCATACAATATAAACTAAACTATATGTGTACTTATTTTTTAGGTTGCTGGTAAGGGAAGTTGTGCTGCCTCTGTGAAGTGTCATTTAGTGATAGTATTTTAAAGTGTAGCATGTTTGAGTTGTGTAAGACTCACACCAGATACAACTGAAGGTTCTACCTAAACCCTGGAACTGAAAATGAGTGTTAAAACTGTGATGATACATATTGATTGATGAAGACTAAAAAACTAGATGAATGCAAAGTAGAGAGTAACCTTTAAAAACAAGAGCTTTAATGAAATGTATTACATTTTTCACCAACCCATTAAAAACTTGATGATATGAAACACAAATGAAAAAATGAATTCATTACTATTTTAATTTTTGATTCAATGGCACGCATCTGCAGAATCACACACTATAGTGTAGCTCCAGACTAGTAAACAGTGTTCTCTATCGCAAAAAAAGTTCAGAAGCTGATTTGTACTAATAAGACGCATCTCACATTCAATAACATTATGTGTCAGTCAGTAATGTAATCTTTTACTGGATCTGGGAAGAAACAGATTTGTTGACTAAATGTATCAGCACTCCACTGGAAATTAGACAGCAAGCAGCAACAAAACAGAACATACTATGTAAACGTGCAGGGTAGCACACTTACGGTAAGCTAATGTAAAATTATTAAGGGATGCACATAAAATATTAATGTTACTTTCAGTGACCTATCTTTCCTTTTGCTATTAATAGGAGGTTTTAGCTTCTACTCTCAATCTGAATTCAGACAATGAAGAGTATTTTAATGAACAGGTGAGTGAATCCAGCTTCTGAGTGACTCAAGCACAGGTGGCTGCGGTAATGCAAGATGACAGTCCCATCACCAGAGGAAATTACCTGGATGGGCCATTGATTTTGAGCAACCATGTAATCATTTTCACATAATAATTATTGCTGATATGATTATTGGACTGTTCATACCATGAGGTAAAGAAGCACACTGCATTAAAAACACAAAAAAAGTCAAAACCTCTCTGCTATACGCATACATACGCTATAATGTATCGACAAAGTTCCATTCAGAAGTACTTGTACTGTATGTGTCACTGCAGGACTAACTGTAAATTACTGCAGAAACTGCAAATCTCAACAACATTAAAACCAGTGGTTCTCATCATATAATTAAATTAAATTATGCATTTTCCATCCAAAGCCAATCCCCTTTATCACAAGGACCAAAGGAGAAAACAGTGTGATGTTATTTTAGAGAAACAAAGTCAACAGAGAGAAGAGGTCTGGGTCAACAAAGCGTTGGACTTAAACTCAACACAGCTTATTTCCCGTTTTCCGAAACTGACAGTCAACCTTTGTTTAACCATCACCACAGCTGTTCCCTAACCCTAACCAAGTTCTTACTACTATCACTCCAATGATAACCTTAACAAGGTTTGTTAAGGTAGAAAAGCTTGCATGTAAACTGATTTGTGTATCTTCTGGACAGTGGGCATGTTACTAGTGTTATTCTTTATGAGCAAACAGTAGTAATTGTTAGTAGTAGTAGTAGTAGTAATTAATAGTAATTAGTAGTGGTTCATTATTGTTTTTTTTTTTGCTGTTGATACTTAAGATCTTGACCATTGATCTATGGTGGTCAGACAGGTTAGTGACAGGCTTGAGTAAAAGTTGAGTTACTTTTTGTTGTCTGCAGTTGCTGCCAGTTACATTAAAAAGCAAAAACTTGTTGAATAATACAGCATTTATATATTCCAGAAATCTTTAATTCAACTTTCACATAACATATTTTTAATTTGCAACAAGCCAAATGTCAATTATCAAAAGAAGGAGAAGAAAAAAGCAGCAAAACCTGATATTTGAAACTAGGAGACCTTCAAAATGTAAGTGCAAAATGTATTAGTTGGCCTGGTACTGAAATGGTTTAAAAGGTAGCTTTTAATCATTCTAATTCTGAAGTACATATCAAGCCTGAAGAAAAATCAGAGACTGATTCATTTAAAGAGAGAAATGGCCTTTCCTTCAAATGACTGCACAGTGACAGCCTAATGAAAGGTTATCACCCCCAATGTACTGTCTCCAGCAGACATTATGCTTTTGAGGTTTTGCCATTATGACAAATGTGCCCCAGGAATGCATAAACAGTGAAGAGCTTCCTCATATATATATGTATATATATATATATATATATATATATATATATATATATATATGCAATTTACATTTTGAGAAATTATTTGGGGATTATAAAGATACTTTCTTTAAGATATTTCAAATCCTTTTAGGCAGTAAAGGCTTTTCTTGCTTGCAATTCACTTGGTGTCAATCACTGACAGAAACTTTTGGGGCTTTGGGACTGAAGGAGTAGCATTAAGTCGGCTGAATCAAGGCAACCAATAATATCACTTTTAGTATGCAAATGGTCTTTGTAAGTGGAGTTTTTATTTTTTTTACAATGGCCAGAAGCTAAAGGCTTGTCCAAGTTCACTCTGCTATACTTAAAAAGGCCTATAGCCTATTGTATGTTAACCAAGAATAGCTGGTAGAAGTGTGAAGTAAGTTGGATTTGATCTTCTTTCTTTCCTGCTGAACTTTTTTTTTAAAGCAGCAGAGATACCTGAAAATCTTCATGTGAAAAAAAGTTTTGAGGATGTTCTTTTTTTTTTTTTAAAGGAAGAAAAAAATATGAAACGGAGAGATATTTTAACAGTCAGTCTAAATCTGGGATGTCATAGAGATGAAGTAGTGATTATTGTGTCATGTCAGTGATTATAGCTTACAGTTAAGAAAAAAATTAAAGGTCTATAAAATCAGAGTTTTATAGAGTTAATCAGATTGTTAGAGGAGTTTCTATGATCACCGCTGCCATATGTATGCACATTTACTTTTTATGGGATCACACAAATGAGCAGACAGTAAAAAAGGTAGGCTATTTATTATAGAATGATCAAACACTAGTATTTTACACACAGTTAATATGTGCATCCTTGGGAAATAAGTGGTGCTGAAAGCTTGCTGTTCATAGGGATGGCTGGCAGAGTTCAAACTAACACATTAACCAGCTAGGGATATTCAATTCAATTTATTTCAATTCAATTTTATTTATATAGAGCCAAATCACACCAAAAGTTATCTCAAGGCACTTTTCACATAGAGCAGGTCTAGACCATACTCTTTAATTTAATTTAAAGAGACCAAACAGCGGCAGGAAAAAAAACTCCCCAATACTACAAAAAACAATTCTCAGAAAGAGCTAGCTGGCTCTGGCTCAAATGGGGCAATAGTTTCACACAGTTCATTTATGAGAAGATAACGTGATAACTTCCTCTACTTTGGAGTATCTGTTTCTCTGTGCCTTCAAATGTCAGCGCGGTCAAGATAGTTCACAATTGGTCAATGGAGCAATTTTAATGTTAACCCAAAAATGTGTGTCAATTGCACCTGCAGGAGAATCTGCCAATCCCTGAATTTAAAATGTATTGCTTTTGCTGCAAATTTTTGCTGTTTCATTTGCTGGTATGACCTGCCCTTGAGCACTTTGACTGGTGGACAAAAATGTTGTGCTTTTCCCACAAACTGAGAAGACATGTTCACACCTCATAACTGATATAGCATGACATTAGAGTTCAACGTGACATTGAAATTGCAGCTGGGTGGGGTCAAAAGTGCAACAAACTTGAAATATCCCATACAATGTTAAGTTTTGACCTAAAAAGTAACTATGCTTTTCTGCCATGAAAAATGTTGTTTTTTTCCACCTTTTGAGGCATTGGACCTCTTTATGCTCACTAAGTTTCAGAAGAATTAAATAATGTAAAATAGCTTTTGAAACATTTTATGTTGCATGCTTTTAATTATGGGATCACCATTTTAACCTTTCAGCAGACCTGTGTTGACCTGAATAAGCTGAGAGAAAAGGCTGATTGCCCCTACAAACATCACACCATTTCTCCACGACCTCCAACCTTCACCCCTCCCCTTCCCTATAAGCAATCAATAAATATGCTATTTCAAGTCATGATGGGAAAATCAATCTGAGAAGGTTTTTTTCCACCACCACCTCCCTCTACTGAGCCTTCCCTCGCTTCTCCCGCTACGTTTCTCAGAGTGCCTCCAAGGACCCGTTGTGAAAGTGGAAAGTATTTCAAGGACTGCTCTGGATGTGATTGAATGTGGAGATTAATGAAGCTTGACAAACATAAGAAATGTGTTGCACAGGAGAGCAATGGATGCTGTTTGACTTTTATTTCTGACAAAGTTCTCTCACCACAAAAAAAGGCTTAAAAGACTGACTATGATTAATTGATCATCATATTACAACAAGAAAATAAAATAAAAAATACCTTAAAATTGTCCTTTTGGTGATCCAAGAATAGTCTTTATTTGCATTTCTCCTTTGACCTACCTTATGTATGTTTCTTACTTTGGAGCATTTATTAACATGAAATACAGATGAAAAGATAAAGTATTACATCTACAAGTCAGTCAATCAGAGGTGGGAAGCTACTCCATTACTTCCACTGCACCACTTCCAATTTGAATACTGATAAACATTATGTCTGTTGTATAGATCAGTACATTATTAATGACAACAACATGATAAATCACTTTAAAGTCCCAGTGATACGGAAGTTAAATTATCTTTAGCTTATGTACTGTGACATATTTCCCAGTGAAACAGAATATTTGAGCAGTGAATAGTTACAACAAGAGAGATTTAAATCAAATCCTTCACATTTGATTGGACTGCTCTTAAAGTGGGTGGGACTTAGAACAGAGTTAAGTGCAATATGGAACAAAAAGAAACTGAGCTAATGAGGACTGTTGGCTCCAGACACATCTCTTTCACCAGCTGTTAAATCAGGAGAACGACAAGGGAATAAATGAATTAGACCTCAGCTACTTTGTTTTGAAAATGAAAAAGTTTTTGCCCACTGATATCCAAACACACATCTCTTCTTATCCCTCTTATCCCTCCATATTGATGTCTTAGCTACTACAGCTCCTGAGTGCAGGATGAGACATGAGACATATGTGGTGTATAATAAGAGATACATGAAAAATTTACACAGTGGCACGTGATTCAAACTGGGTCATTGAAAGGTGATGATGATTCAATTCAATTGTATTTAGCACTAAATCACAACAGAAGTGATCTCAGAGAGAGAAAGGGGGAGGGGGAGAGAGAAGAGAGAGACACAAAGACGCAACAATAACTAAATTAGTTAAATACTGTGGCAAGTGACTTGAGTATGTCATTGTAAATCATTCCTGTATTAAAATAAAAGGACATCAATTCAAAATTGGCCAAGTTTACGGAGCCTCAGCAACAATCAACAGTATCTTCATGAAAATGAAAACAATAATTAACTGTTGGCCATGCATTAGTAAGTCATGGCCACGAGATAATTAGCTCATGACCGCATTAGTATCTCATGGCCACACGTTATTTTATTTTTTTCAAATGTCACCAGAGGGGCTCTGTAGGTATCATCTGTATAATCAAAAATGCAAACTCAAGTATATCCCATTTTCATTTAAAAAAATCATTTGTGGCTCTTTCCTGTTACAACACCAGTGGTCTAAGAATATATGGGAAAGATATCTGGGAGCTATGTTTGAGGAGGGGAAATGGTCTGGTGCTTTAGAGTCAATAAGTAAAAGTTTTCTTTGCAACCGACTTACTGAAAGTCAGTATAGAATTCTTCATAGGTTACAGCAAGCAACCCAATTCTTTAATGTTATTGACCTGAGCACTTCTCCACTATGTATTGACTGTATAAAAGACACTGGGTCTTACTTTCACTGTATCTGGCAGTGTCCCCTCATATCCAAATTCTGGGAAAAGATAGCAGGAGATTTTTTAACTATAATATAATATAACAGTGGAACCTGGTTTATTTTTGCTGAATATTTTGAATGAGGACTTGCTTATGCCAAATATGTGGGCAAAACTTTTGTTCAAACTTCTACTTTTGGCAAGGAGATGTATTTTATTTCAGTGGATCAAGCCTAGGCCTCCTACTGTGAATCAGTGACATGACGAGATATTCAAAGTTATGCCGATGGAAAGATTGAGTACAATCTTGAAGGACAATGAATATTACTTTGATAGACTGTGGCAACCCTTTCTTGCCACAGTCTCAGATATCATACATAGAGGGCGTCATGACCTAGTCTGGAGCCCCCCCCCCCATATAACCCTCAGGCTGGGCAAGACTGCTGAAGTCTGTTCTCCTTTGTCTTTATCTTGCTTTTTTCCTACCCCCCAACTCCAGAATACCCTGCCTGTATGTGCTGACCCATGATCTGATATGTTAATATGGTGCTGTCTGTTATTGTCATGTGTTCTTTGATATTTCTGCTCTGCTATTTGTGTTTGATTATGTCTAAGTGAAACTCAATAAAATATTCAATAAAAAATCCTTTGTGAATATAAACATTATAGTCTACTGAAATGATGAACTTGTATTAAAACACAATACAGTCTTTCATTTCTGCACTGTTGATAAGATAAAATGCGCTGCACAGTTTTCCTTGCACAACAGGAAATAGTCTGATTGCCGCATGTTGTTTTTGATTCTGCGTTGTGTTGATATTCCCGTCTTTTTCTTCACTCCTTCTGCAATTCATACAGTCCCATCACTTCCTTTCTGTCGGTGTCCCACTGCTAGCCTGGCCTCCAAACTTTCTGTGTTATGGGCAATGAGTGCACGGGCAGAATGTGCACAGATAGACAGGTAAGTAGGTTGACAGGCAGGTAGCCTTATTATAAGACTGCTCCAGCCACAGATACTAGTATTTGATTTATTGATTGCCGTCGGGATGTGAAGAGAATTTCAACAAATATAACAAAAAATGCTTCTAAAATACAATTCCTACCCTCGCTTTAATAGTCTAATACACTATTATGAACATATAGACCTTAATTAGGAGCATAAACCTTTTCACCACAAAAAAATGATGCCTATGTGAAGCCCATGAGTTCAGTTTAATGCCCGCACTTAATCATTTAGCAACCAGGTCATACATAGTACGACTAAATTATTCAGTCAAATAAGAAATAGCAGAACATAGCTGCAGCCTTATGGCAATCACCTCTTTCTCTCAGTCTCTGACCTGCTGTATTAAACAAATGTATAAATGGGGGCCCAACCAGCAAAGCTGATGGAGCCCTATTATTTTGGTTCTCATTTTTCTTCTTCATCTTTATTTTGCTCAGCTAAAAATGTTTGTGCAGTAAAAACATAGCATCAAAAATAATCAAATTTGGCAAGTAGGTTGCAAATCCCAACTATTACTCAGGCACATAAAGTGACACTTATTGACCCCTAGGTGGCACTGTGATTTTTTTTCTTCAGAATTGTCTCTTACAACAGTTGTGAATGTTATAAAGTTTTGGGACATCCTTCTCTCTCTCTTCTGCTTATGAAGTTGTTTTGATGTCCTGGCCCAGGAGCCAGTGGGTGGGGTTAGACCTCAATCTATTTGGGTGGCCTCCTTGTTAACCTCTTTCTCTACTCTACATCATATGCCTCCACCAGCCAGATGGATTAGGGTTTTTTGTTTGTTTGCATGCATCACACACACTTCATTTATCCAAGTTATTCACTGTCTTTGACTTCATTGGAGTCATTTACTAATTGTATGCAGAACTAAATTATGTTTAGTGTCAGATGTTGTCAGTGACTGTCCTGTTGTCCTGGTGGTCTACTGGACTAACCGCATTCCCTGTGACTGCAAGGTCATGAGATCACATCCTGCTTGACACCAATGTGTGAGCATCTTCACGTTTCTGCCCATCTGTTTTGAACTGTTGTGGTTTGCTTGCCATATCCTGTGCTACTTTTGCAATTTCCAAACTCAAATTCCCACTTCCTGTGACAAATTTCAAATATCAGCGTAAAATGCTACTAAATGTACAGTATATATTCAACTCAAGTAAACAGAACTTCATTCATTATCATGTCTTAATACAAAGGTAAAGAGTGTGTTTCAGAATGTAATAAAAATTCAATACAAATGTAGTCATGTGAAACACATCACTTCACTGAAGCTGCATCAAATGTTTCTTAAAGTAGATGTATATATCTCAACACATTATCAGCATATAGTGATGACCACGATTAAGTATTTTATAGAAAATCAAGAGTTTCGCTTCTCATCAATTAAATAAGTTTGCAGTTACATTTTTCATTTTAGTACTATAACTTTCTCCATAATACAAGATGAAATAAAGACATTGCTTTCAAAAATAACATCCCTTCACTATAAAAGTAATTTGTTTGTTTCAGATGCACTTGCAATCATGTTTAAAACAGATATTTAAATGTAGGAAACATTTCTATCAGCTTTGATTGCATAAATGACCTCATGTCTCCTGAATGATTCAGCAGTGGTCCAGCTGTTCCAACAAAGAAGGAACACCATTTAGACCTGTTTTGATATTTCAGGTAATATCTGTGAGGTTAGAGTCCAGCCTGAGGCATTTCATATTCACTTTCTCTTTTCCTGTGTGTTTTTGTGTCTCTGCTTGAACATCTTTTGACAATGAACTCACGTTAACATTCATTTAAATCATCATGTTGTTTGTTGATGCTTTATTTTTGATGTCTGTCTTTATTGTTTCTTATTCTTAACGCCATGTGAGGAAGCTGAAGACCACTAAAACTAATTTCCCCTATTGGCAAGCGTTTCACTGTGTACCTCAGTGGTGGAATAACAAAAATCAAACTGACAAGATCAATGTGAGAGGGCACAGCTCAATCCACTTGCTCACTTGCATCTTTACTACTTGGACAAGATGAACTCTTCAAAAGTTCACTTACATCAAAAGTTCAGCTTTGTATGTGTGGACTTGCATATATTTACACAAAGTACTGTATGACTATAGAACTTCAAACAAAAGTTAACCAAGAGAAGTAAAAAAAAAAATATTTTGAAGGATCCGTGTTTCAGACAAGAGCCACGGTCATTTTTAATGGGGTAGAATAAATGTAGTCGACCTTAACCAGAGTGACTTACCCCGACTATAACACTATTCCCAAACATTAACATTACAAACATCAAGCAGTGCAGAGTGTGAGGGTCAAAGAAACTGTGAAAACAGTTGCTGAGGGGAAAAAGCAGACTGGCAGCAGGATGATAGTTCTGTGTCAACAAAACCTTGCCTTTGGGATGTGTCATACAGAAGGATTAGAGGCCTCAGCCAGATCACTGAGAATAAGGCAATGCTATACTAGTATTCGCCTATATTATCTATATCGGGACATGGACTCATGCTGTGGTCAGTTCACTGTGTGGGTGTGTTTTTTAATTTATATTTTCAGGAGAAAGTAGTTCCCAACAAAAATGCTATTTACTGTTTCTGAAAAGGAACTATTTTCATCACACACACACACAAACTTTAAGTCAAATAATTGAGTAGCAGAAATAGCCTTTTAGGTAGGAAGACAAAACAAAATAGTAGTATACTGTAGTAATAACACTACATTTATATACAAAATTTAACTCCTTATAATCAGGGCACCACCCTTCCTTTTAAGGGAAAATATGTTTAATTAATCAGACAGTGTCCCAAAGAGATTGAAGGAGCAGAATATAAAGTTGTTCATTTGTATTCTTATCCCAAAGAACACAAACTTACAACTTCTTACTGATGCAATGAAGACAATTATTAATAGCTATACTATTCAATAATACATAATAAAGAGAATATTAAAACAATGGAATAAAAGATCTAACCTCTTCCGCTCCCCTACTCCCTACCATAGACCATTTTGGTCTTTTTCTTTCTTTAGGAGTAGGTCAACAGTATATGCCACATAGAAGTGTTATACATCATCTGAAAGCTGGGAACCTGAGGATTATTTTGAGATGCAGGTCTGCAGTGCATTTGGGACACACGGAGAGACTTGACTGTCAATGAGATACACATGGAGAAAAGAGGAGAGACAGAGAGGTGACAGATACGAAACTATTTTAAAGAAAGCTACATGTTCATCCTTCCGGAGGCCAGTTCAAGACCTGTGTGTCTCATATGTTCTGACACAGTGGCCATTATTAAAAGTGGCAATGTTAAGCGCCACTATGAGCAATTTGGAACAAACATATCCACTCAAATCAGCAGTGAGGGCACAGAAAATAACTGATTTAAGTTCAAAGTAAAAATGTTTTAAAACTAAGCAATTTATTTCAGAAGCACAATCAAAAGCTTTCTGTAATGCACTTTGTTTTAAAATGCCATCTTTATTTGATATAAGATAAAAAAAAATCATATTCTTTTTTATTTTATTATCTATTTGAATTCCACAAGCTCAGTGTAAATACTAGTAAATGGATTCTACTGTATATATTTGACAATCTACTCACTGGACATAGATGCTGATGTAAGTACAATGCTACTTCAAGGTACTGAAAAATAACACGGACATTATGACCTTCCAGACCACCACTTGAGGAAATCCTCACAAATTGGACCTCAGTGGATTTTAATTGAATACCCCTGTAATAGACTGTCTCCTCTGCCTCTTGTGTGAACATGTTCCACTGCCAGGTGTGGATAAGTTAAGAAAAGTGAGTTCTCACATTCAGCCTTCAACTTTTACTTCTCAGTGTACAGAGGCAGAAATCCCCTGAAGAAGAAAGATAGATAGGGCTATGAATTAATAGAAGGGACATTGCCCATTAATTAAAAAACACTTGTTAAGATGAAGAAAATGGGATGTTCTGTGATACATGCCTGTATGTACAAATACGATTATTGGATTTCATATAGTATCTCTTTCAGACTAGCAAACTGGGAGGTCCACATTTGCCAATGTGAACTCTGTTTATTGCAATAAAACTAAAATTATGTCTCATAAGTTGTTGTAGCAATTTTTGCGTTGATACCATTTGTTGCACAGCTGTCGTGTAAAGCCCCAATCTGCATAGGATTAGCACAAATGGGTATTTCTTTAAAAGGGAGACTTGTGAACCCAACTTAATTCAGATGTATTGAGAAGTTAAGGGACCCATTAGAAAATGGCCATGCCAATTTTTTTGCCTAAATTTGCAGGGCTATTAAACCCCTTTCCTGACAAGCTACCTGGTTAAATGGATGCCTTAGATCATTGTTTTATATAATATCTTCAAAGAATCTTCTTAGCTATAAAACTACGGATGCTGGTGTCCTTGTGTTTAAGAGGTTTAGGAAGTTAAATGATTATGTTAGCTGGGTAGAAGTTCATGTTAAAATGTGAGGCTCAAAACACAAAAAAAACCCTTGAGGTGGACAAGGCTCATTTTAGAAAAAAAATTTAAAAATGTGTACTTTAGGCAACTAAAAGCTAATTAAAGAAAGACATCTAAGAAACTAAGATGACTGGTCGAGTGGTTAGAGTGCATGCTACATACGCAGCCGACCCGGGTTCGAATCCTTGCCAGAGGTCCTTTGCTGCATGTCACATCCCCCTCTCTCTCCCATGTTTCCTGTCTGTCTACTGCTAAATAAAGGTTTCTATGCCAGACAAAAAAAAAAAGAACTGAAACAGGAACAGAGTTTCCGACGGCCCAGTGAGGAACCAGCCTATACTCACGTTTTCTGAGGCTTCTGTTTTTATCAGTTTAGCCAAGACGGGCAGTTTTGAGCGTGTTTTATGCGAAGGAGTTTCAATCATCAATAGATGCCAATAGATGATCACATAGCAACCTCACTAAGCAACATTATCTGATTTACATACCATTACCATACCACACACCACCACAAATCAATTAAGGAATGCATTTCAGATTTATGACAGTCTCTGGAGATGAGTGAAATCCCAAAGGGAGTGTCTGTCTACGTTTAATGTGGAGTTATTTTGTCAGCTACGGTCTCTAAGGAAGTCTGGTTGAACTCCATTTTTATCAAAATCCTATCCTGGAGGAAGCATACAAGGAGTCAGTTTAAAGGTCAAAAAACAGTCACCTCCTTGCTTTGCCTTTGCTATACTAATTTGGCAAACATTGCTGTGGTAAAATCTAAAGAAAACTGGTCATTTTATCTGAATGACTTGATACAACTTAAGATAAGTGGGAAAAATATTTTTTTCAGATTTGAGTGAACTGACCCTTTAATATCATGATGTGAATTATTATTTGAGGATGTGTCCCACTTCAGAAGAAAAAACAAACAAACAAACCAAACCTTTGATTTTCATCTTGAGGACACATTTTAAAGCATTTTTGAATGGTGACAACAACATCCTGTACACATGAAGTGTGTGTGAGTGCTTTCGTGTGTCTGCATCTTTTGTGCGTCACATTTCTCTGCCCATGAGTCCTCTGTTCCGGTGACTGCATCTGTAGCCTTGCACGTAGCCCTAGCCATTGCCTCTAATGACAATACTGTAACCCTGCCAGAGTCCTCACAGAGTGAATATGCTCAAGCCAGGCAAAAGCTGTCATTGACAAAGAGTGAGTGAGTGCATATGTGCAAGTGTGTGTATGCACACATCTCTGCCTTTTGCCTTCTATAACCATGTTGCCTTGACAACCACACCTCACTGTTCTTTGTCCTTCGTCACTGTAGAAAGCAATAACAGGATGAAATCCTTTGTCTGATCAAGGTCGTCACAAGCACTAGATAAGAAGTAAAGCTTGTCGATTGCATAAACTGCCAATTCAAAATGTCACATGTGTATTTAACATACAGAACTGCAATAGTTTGATTAGTAAAAACAACATTTTCGATGGAATACTTTGATGACATTTAGAGATGTGTCACTTACAGGACTCCCTGGTGTATCTGTTTTGTGTTCTCGCTCCTATTCATCGGGGGAGTCTGGTACATCTTTGGGGGCCCTATGCCCTTCTAATCCTACATAAAAAGTGGCAAGATGGTGGAAGCTGCCTCCAGCAATTAACAGAAAAGAAAAATAGCCAGAAGTGGCCAATGGCAAATTTCAGGGTGACATATGTCAGTTAAAAAGAGTGTCCCAGTGAGACAATCTGACATTTGAAGGCAGCAGCCAGAGATTTGTTTGCACAAGGCTATCTGCTCAGTATGGCATTCAAGGTTTTGGTGGATTACATCACATTATAATAACTGTGTTCTTGTGGGTATTTGTTTGTCCATACTTCTTTAAAATAACGATGATAAGAGACTTGTTGTCAACATCCACTGTGTCCTACTGACAGGAATGTTGATAGATGTAACCTCAGTTCAGCCTCTGCCTGAAACAGGCCATTTTTGCTCCTGTCTGGTTAAGGTTGAAAGCAGCTCATAATAGTGAGTAGCCTAACCTAAGCAGCATGCATTTCTAGTAATATGTAAAGAGACAGGAAAAGTCCATGGGTCACCGGGGTCATTCCTACCTGTGATACAAAAATACAAACATCCAGCACCAGCCATTAATGCATTTAAAATAAAAAAAGGAAAAACATAACACTGTCTAAATGTTATAGATTGACTGAACAAATGGATTGAGAGAGAAGTGATGCTCAAGTTTTAACAGACTGCCGAAGGCTAAAGAGAGATTTAACAAATGGACCACCTCAATTCAACAAGACAATTCAATCCTCACATCAAAATCTTGGATTTATACTTGCCATTTTGTGTTAGTTATGTCATATTTAAGGGTAAGGCTATTGTATGAATCCATCTTGAATGCCTCTCTGTATTCTGTATGATTAAAGTTGTTGTGATTTTGCTAAATCAGACATCTATACTCTTGTGCACCTTCAGGTTTTGTTCATTTGATTTTTACCAGTGTTGAAAAAATAAACTGGCCACCTTTCAGCATACACAGACCACTGGCTGTCCAGTAGCTATGATGTAGACAACATTTTCCACCCAGGCAGGCTTTACTTTCTCAAGATATTTGTTTGCTTTCCTCCAAGTTTCACATCTCTCCCTGCTTGTAACAGCAAGATTTGTTTGGCCACTCAGCAAGCGTGGGGAGGGCTGTGAACATGTGTAAAAGTGACGTCAATGGATGCTCTCTATTGTTATAGCTTTAGCAGGTTTTTCCACAAACTTTTTGTGGATGGTGTAGTTTCAAAGTGTTTCTTAGAGGGTGTCATAAATCATAAAATCTTGTGATGCAGCTTAGAGAAGTCGTACTTTGACAGTTGGGGGATAGGGAAGAATCACATGCAAATCGGTAAACATAATAGACATTTTTGTATAACAGGAACAGTACGCTAGAACATTTTAAAAAGGAAAAATTTATGGGATATGGGAAACACATATTCGCAATCAATAGGGAATTCACACATCGTGGAGAAGCAATAAAGGGCAAGATAATAAGGGCAGGTATCCAGTAGCATGTGCACCTATGGGAATAGAGTAAGTCAATGCTCAAGATGGGTGAAATACAGCAGCCCATTCTTACATGTAATTACAGACAATATTCTCATGCTACACCACCGTGACCTACCTGAACTAATCACAAGCCTATTATACATATCCAGCCACAATAAATAACTTTCACATCATTGCTTAGCTGTCTGGGGAGTAATCAGGACTTAATAAATAACTGCTATAAACACAGCTCGTCAATGACAATGCTTTGCTTGCTTCATTTTTCTTCAGTGGCAGATGCTGTTGAGAAAACATGTTCAAGCTAAACTATTTTACCCCAGTGTTGTATCCAAAAGAGTTTAAGGTAAAAATGTATAATCCTAGTGGGGATCAAACCAATGAGCGTGGCTGCTCGACGACTAAAGCAATATGTTGGTGCATTAATGAGGCAAGACTGACTGTGAGGTTGCGTGCTGGGAAACCAAAGGCCAATGCCACTGTACACACCAAGTTGGTTTTTCCTGTCAGCTTTTGTACCCTTTTTTATTCTAATATATTTTTTTTATCTCTTCTGCAGCTTTAGTGACTTTTGAGTCAATTTTATCCATGTGCAACATTGGAATACTCTCCAGATGATAGGCGTTGAATTTGGACTATGGATCCATAAAGTTTTAATAAGTAGTTTTGTCACAGTCATGTATGTTTTTGTCATCCCTAATCAAATGGCAGAAAAGCCTTTCCATCTCAGAGCAACACTCATCTTCAAACACTCATGCACATGTTGGTAGCCTCAAACTGAGTAAGCTGAAAACAAACTGAGCAAACATATTGGATGCACTTAGGGTGACAATTTTTTAGTGACATCCAAGAAATTCTCATGATTGAAAGGATAAAAGGCATTCAGTAGCAAATGAAGTATGCTGAGAAGAAGATTTTTTTCATATTTCTGACATAAAGGCGACAAGTTCACAACAGTGCTCCAGGAGGGCCATTAGAGAGTTTGATGGCAAAGCAGAGGGAGGGCCTGGGTGGCATTATCATCATTTAAAACCCCTGGGAAGATGGATGGTGGGAAAAACAGAATCATCCTCATTCCTTTTCCAAATACACAGAGACGGCCAGAAAATATTCAGACCAGATCATTAACTGAGTGAAAAGCTACCCAAGTGAATGTCATTCCATTGATTGACAAACCTCTTGACATGAACGCCAGGGAGTAAAAGCGAAATCTGTTGAAGGGATATGTTGAATGTGTATCACTAATGCTGAATGGTCTGTTCTAGGTTTTTCTTGAGGGTATATTTTCTAGGAAAATATGAGGCATTGCATTTCAAGTTGAGAGATTTCATATAAAAAATTGAACACCATCTCTTACTAAATGATTGCTGGCCTGTAAGTGAAAGCTTTGAATACACTGTAACTGTAAAAATACCTTATACTGCCCCTTTTATAGCACTTTGGCAAGAACAGCTGAGAGATGTGATGACTGAATATCTAGTTTACATTCCAAAAAAGTGTTTGTTTTTTGAGATGCATAAAAGATGGGGTTTTTTTCCAAGTCAGTCTTAAAACAATCCTCACACACCCATATGTGTATTGAAACACTTGTAACATTTTTAATAATTCCTTCACTTACTCTATGCACAGACAGAACATGAAGTGAATTCTAGATGCCTTGGGGCAAAACACTGCTGCGCATATTCAGTGGACCGAATAATACAGAAGCAAACCTGGAAGCTAGAAAACATTTTTTGGTGTCTATACCAGCCAAGCAACTTCTATTGGACTGAATGGGTGCACTTTTTGGTCTGGTATCCAGCTTGTATAATACATCCATGGTGCATTTATTGCTAATACACATTTGGTGCATTCAGGTGATTGAGAAACATAAACACAAAGGGCCCAGTGGTCAAATGGAGAAAAAAAAGCTAAATGTGAATTCTGAACACACCAGTTTATGGAACATGCATTAAGAGATCCCTTTCCAACATGCTTCAAATAGAGGAGAGGGAGGAAAAATCCATAATTTACATTCTCTACCAAAAATACATTATTATGTTTAGCCGAATATAAGTATGAAGCTTCAGCAGTCTGGGTTAAACAAGTACATCTTCTAAAGTTACAGTGTTGAACTGCTGTGGAGGATTAGCACAAAGCACAGGGGGAAGTTTCTACTGAAAATTTCAACTGCAACTTTACTCACCTGATTTGGCCAATTCAGATTGCTCAATTATGTGTTCAGTAATAGCAAGACTGATTGCAAACAACAACTGTTTCAATGCACATATGGGAGAGTCTGAAGCCATAATTTAATAAATGTGAAACTACTTTACACATTTTTCTTGACAACCTTTTCTTCGCCATAATAATTTCATCATAATGTATGTTGACATTTAATTTTAAACTACAATCATACATCAATAACACTTCTAAATAAAATAGTAATAAAAGTTGGGGTCAACTTGGGGGGAACTGCATTTTTAGGTGCTGCTTAAACAGTCCACATTGTTATTTGAACTAAAAGGAGGTCATCATACCCACCAAAACAATGACTTGTGCATGAAATAGCCTGATAAAGTCATGAAAATAGCATAGATCAGATCAAACAGGCATTGTGAACACAAATTCTTGTAATCCTTGACACCAAAACTGTGTTGTGATCACAACTGACATGCCCTGTCATTACTCTTTCCTGTGTCTCCCCTTACTAAGGCAACTGTCAACATGATAGATGTATTCATATTTCAACTTCAACTTCGTGGGCTCTAAAATAAGAGGCAGACAAGAAATGTGACAACTTGAGGAAAAAAAAAAGCTTGTGTGTGATGTATGAAATTGCAACTTTGAATGTGCAAAGTCCCACCACCCACCATCACAAGAATAGTGCCTATTGTCTGCATATTGTTCCACTTCCAAACACTACTATTCAACTCTTGGCATACTTAAAGAACAGAATTAACTTTAATTACAACTAGCATATGACAGCAGTATATTCAACCTTCAAATCACAGAATGGATCTGATGGAAGTTCTGCATAATTTCTTTAAAAATCTGCTCTCTGTGAGATAGCATTGTGGCCTTGGGATAAATGTACCACAGCAAATTAACTTCACTTAATTGCCATTTTTTCTTGAATCTGTAATGTAATGTTTTCCCAGTAACCACAAACTGAAACATTAAATATGGTTTAACCTGATAAACTGCAACAGCAATATATAGACATTTGTATTGTATCTGTATTTTTATGCAACAAAATTACAGCAGAACATACAGTCAGGTGTAAGACTCTCCACAGATGGAACATTATTAAAGCTTTTCATCAGGTGATTCATATAAACACCAGCCCTTTTCATAACCTTAATGGAAATAATGGATTGCAGCTTTCAAGTAATGTGGACCAGCATGTCAAATAAATACATATAATGCAAGTATAAAACCACGCAATCAACTGAAATTGAGGGTGTAATAAACATCTTTTAAAGTTGCAGGAGAGTGGGCGTTCTTTGTTGTTGGAAATGTGTTCTTCAAACTGAGTGCACCATGTGCCATGTCTCAGTGTTTTCCCTACTGTGCTTGATGGGAGTCGACTGTGTAGTCGACTTTCATCTGAAATAATCAGCCTCTCCTCTTTCTCAGGGTTTTTCATATTGTGATGGAGGAGAAATTGGTGAATGATTTCTCATTACATTGTAATGGAAATCACCTCGTTGTTGTTTCTGCTTTTTGTTCAGACCAAAACAGCCTCATGAGAGACATTGCCTCTAAGGAAATACTATCCTGATGCAGAGTGCTATTAAGGTTTCCTGAAAATGTCTGGCTACTTTAATCTTCTGCACACTGGAGACAAAGAGGATGATTATTCGCCCTTTTTAAAATCTGGTTTTGTGTTTATATCTAATAACACTTTCTGTGCAAAAGTGAAAGTTTGTTCAGATAAAACAAAATTGTGCCAAACATAAATATGTGGAATCTACTTATTATCATCTTGGGGATATATGTGGTCCTTCAAATTTGCAAGTGATATTTCACCAAGAAAAATACATCTATATAATGGCCCAGTGTCATGTCTTTCCATGGACCCCAGACTGACAAAAAGATCCTTTGATCATGCAGCTACAAGTGACAAGGCATAAAATACTGATATAGAATATGCAGCAGATTACAGTCAATCAATGACATGGGCTGCATGTAAATGTGCAGAAAATTCCATTTTCAACCCGGTTATTTATGTGTAATTCAGTTTGGGTTGACACACAATACTTAAAATTCACCTGTTGTAGGTTTGTTTTCCTGCATATTATATTAGTTACTGTGACATAAATATATTTGCTTTCTCTTCTGGTTAGAAACAGCATTACAGACAAATATTGATGACAGCTAAAAATACATCAACAACAATTCTTTACCCTTCATTGGAAGAAACTTGGGATGCAAAATTTAAGCAATTCCCCTGGTTGATAATGTTGTTGATGACGAATTAGTATGAAATTAGTATCAATACACCAACTATTTTTTTTGTGTACTGCATGTCTGTCTATCCAACATGTGCTCCAGGCTTAAGTTAAAATTGCCACACAAAAAAAAAAAATCATACATAGATATGTGATTGTTTCGTTCATAACAAAATACTAGTCAGCCACAGCTATTAATGAATAACCCCTTTTACCCTGCTCCCTATCTAGCATCTATAAGCAGCATACAAAGAAACTATAATAAAAGTCACTGTACTTCAAAAAGTAAAATGAATGACTTAATGACTTAAATGTTCATATATTGGTCTCCAAATACAGTATAGCACATTATAGTGTTATTCATTTTAAAAATGCTAAATGCTTAAGCATGTGTCAAAATGTTATCATTAGTGTATTATCAAGTTAAGTCTAAAAAAGTTAAGTTAAAGTTAAGTCTGAATGAACACGGTTGTGTTTTTACCTGTTCAATGAGCATACTTGTTAAACTGAAATAATCCATCCAACAATTTAGTGTTCTGGTGTGTAATCAGTGTGTTGGGCTCACATGGCTGCTAATGTGGCTATAGGCTTGTCTTGTTACATATTTTGCGGTAATACAAACAGTATGTAGCCACAAATAAATGTCAAGCATGCAGATGCCCCTTATTCAGCTTTGATCATGAACATGAAAAGAATATTGATGGACAGTTCATTTATTATAGCAGCGAGCACTGCTGCCCATGTTTAGTGCAGCTCTGACTCATCGACTGCATGTTGGTTGCTGAAGGGAGCTTATGCATCAGTAGCAACCAGCCTAAGGAGTTAGCTATTGTATTTGTTGTTTTGATGTTGTTGGCTTTTGTTTTGACCTATGTCACAGGTGTGGACTGTGAAAAGTAAAGTCCAACAATTTCTGTTGGGGAGTGTGCAGACCCAAAGCATGTAGACAGAAAGGTTAAAAACAAATTCATTTATTATCAGCTAAAACAGAACAGTAAAGAACAGATTTAAAACACAGGTAAAAAGTGTAAGTCTTTCAGAAGTAATACAACTATCACTAAAGGAAAGAAAGTAAACCTGTTTTAGCTCTGACTGCAGCGCGTGGGTGGTCTCCAGTCCCTGGCCGCTTTGTGGCATCTCCAACCGGCGAATATGAAGGGTAAAAACAAATCAACAGACTTATCTGTCTCAGTCTGCTACTGCATCAATAGTTCATATAATGTAAAATGGAATAGTCCAGCTATGTTAACTAATGGAGGTAAACCAAAATAATCTGTTAAGTAAATACACTGCAACCAAAACAAAACACAAAAAAAAAACTACTGAATCAAAAAAAAAGCTGAGGGAAGTAACAAACACAAAGGAAAGGATCTTCCCTATTCAGTATATAGCTTCTATCAATTTTCATTTTTCCCTATGCCTTTGGAGTTATGCTACTGTGTGGACTTGTACCGCCTCCTGCCGTTCAGCAGTTCAAAAGCAAATATGAAAGCTGGACTTTCTCCACTTTCCCATGAAGCGTGTACCTCTTTTTTGCAAGGGTCTGTCGTTGCAGTGTGTCATGGTGTGTCATGGTTGCTGAGCTTCATCTCCTTCCCTATGCCTCACTCACAACTTCTGAAAAGTGTCAGCTGTTCTCCTAGCTAATACATTCTCCTTTTTCACAACCAGACAGTAGGCTGGTATTTTCCCTTTATTCTTAGCATGAGCTCTGCTTCTCTCCCACCTGGCACACCATACACTTGCCCTGCATCTGTTAATTAGCTGTCAAGAGACAGGTGGAAAACACCCCGATGGAGTATAGTGCACAAATCACAACATGGTGAACCCAAGTGTCTCTGTAGGTCAATGTAAAACCCCACGAAAGCACAGCGTTTCCACCTAAAACACCAGGACCCTTGCACATATCATCTAATTGTTTTATTTTTTCCCCCAAATCATAATGACCTAAAAAGTCATTTAACACAGGCACTTCAAGGGCATTGACCATTGGATAGGCCTTAAATGACTCTCAAAGTCTTGTCAGGATCCTGGACAACCTTTTGCATCTCATTCCCCACTATGGTGCTCGTAATTTGTGTGTTTCTGAAAGAGAAGAAGTCATCCCTTTTAGGCTCACTCCTCAATGGTGCATTCACACTGGGGCTTGCATTACCAGAGGCAGGGCTTGACATTAGCTCCTGCCCACCCACCAAATGCAAGTAGAGTTCGGTGATATATCGTGAACTATTTTGTCATAAACTGGAGCAGCACTGCAGATCGATCCGAGGAAAACTCCTGCCAGCTCGACTCCCAGTGTGCATTGCTTTTCCTACGGCTGCTGAGATAAATACCACCCCTCACCCCACACCGTTCCCCTCACTCCTGCCCGCCCACCTGCTGCAGCTATGAGAGCATGGTCAGGTCACTTACATACACACTCAGACCTCACTGCTGCATCTACAGTACACACAGTTCATATTGACTAGTGAGGATATAAACCCTTTTCTCTCTCACACACATACACAAACACACAGCGAGCAAGAGGAAAAATTAGGACTACAGAATTTTGTCATTTTAAATAGAAAAAGGTTTTTACATTTTCAATATATTTCCTACATCTCTGCACAAAGTTTATTGTATGCAATAAGAAGACATTTTTTGTCTTTGTCTTAATCGGTTGCATGTTTTCATACAAAAGAAGCTTAACATGCAATCTTATTAGAGCTGAATATCTGATGACTGTAGTGTTATATGTAGACTGGATTTGGGTGTTCACAGTGATCATTTACATTTAAAGGGTTGTAAAGCTAGTTCTTCACTAGACTTTAGTTATAGACACTACAGTTAACTTTGATCGAGTAAAACATAATCTCTAAACAACAAATTGTGGCTAGTGAAAATGCTGAATGGCTAACAACTTTAGAAAACTACTAACCACCGTGGTTGGTGAGCAAAATGGTTAATGTCAAGCCCTGATCAGAAAACTTGGTGACGGTCTTTAGAAGATGAAATACGTTTCATGTCTTCACAAATCTGTGGGTATTAAGAAGCCATGGAAACAGTTCTGTGGAGAAGACTGATTGAGTCAGCGAGTGGTTTCAGAACTGCTATGTACTCGTTCAAAAACACAACCTCTTGAGGATGTAGTTTGGCCACATTTAGACGGTCACAGGCTTCAATTAGCTGGGCTGCAATGAGTCTCATTACCTTTTTTTTATGACTTAATACTCTGAGCTCCACCTGGTCACAGAGGGGACAACACACACCCCATGTTGGCAGTGTCTTCTATCACTCCGGCAGCACCTGGTGAGCGGTGAGCCTTTGTTCCCAGTGGTAGCACATTTTGACATGGCACTTTGGCAAAATGTCTGTGAGGGACCGATGGTGCAGCCTTGTTCAGATTATTTGTTGCAATTAGATTAAGAGCTGTGGGGACAAAAAGTTGAGTTCTTGCTCCTCCTGGACTTCCTCAAGAATTGTAGCAACTTTTGCAAATTGCACATCATCTGTGTCCTCTGCTGCATCTAATGTTCCATATTCTCTGAAAGCTTTGACAAAATTGCTTCCGCAGTCTGCTGCTGTTGCCATGACTTTGCCCTGGATTTGAAACCCTGTATCTTTCCAATTTTTGTTGCGTGTGATATCTTATTCTTTCACATGCTAACACTGCTGACGTCCTCTCCAATGTCTCTGGCTCAATCCAGTGACAACTGATCCCTATGTAACCTCTATGGTGGGCAGGCCTTATGTCTGTCTGTTGTCATGAATACTTTGTGAATCCTGTGAGTATTCTGGTTGTTAACCCCTTCATGCATGTTCTGGAATTATTTATCAATGTGCTGCATCAGAGTTTTTCCAACACTGATCCCCTCGATCAGCTTGTAGAAATCAGCATCCTCTACTAATGAGAGGGATTTTGTATTTCCAGTTACAAAGTCAAAAATCAGCACATTCACTTTGCTCTGGGTAGTGGTGGCTGCTGCACTGAGCTTTGCTTGTTTCAGAGGAAGTCGAAAAGATGTACTGGCAGTGGCACTGTTTTTGTCACCATCATCTGCATCAATTACTGTCAAAGTCTTTTTTCATGATGCCCTCTGCATGGAACTGTGGTGCTTTCTCTGAAAATAAATAAACAGTGCAAATGGAAGTGGTATATGAGAAATACTGACAGAATAATACTTAAAGGAATGGATTCTGATTATTTGGTAGGACAAACACTAATATTATAATAAAATTGTCATTTTATTGGTTTATCAATCCAACTTCTCTGCAACAGCAGTTACTCTACAGTTCAGTGCAGGTGGTTGTAATGCAGCAAGAGAGTCTGTCCAAGTGTTCATTGGTCATGTGGTTACAATGTGGGGTTAAAATAAGTCCAATCTGGACTAAGAAGTTGCTCAACAGGGTCACTTAAAGGCAATACGGTTATATAATTATTTTGCCCAGTGCTGATGAACACAAGCGCTAACCTAGTGGTGTCAAAACATTTATGGACTAAATAGTAGGCTAGCAGTGGATTGCTTCTAAACACATATTTTTCATTCATCATTCCAAATTTATTTTTCTTGCCACTTGTTTTGAGAGTAGTGTAGCGATTGTATGGTTGAGTGTCTGAGAGAGAGTGTGTGGCAAAAATGCGAACGAAGCATGGGGAGAAGACTTGCAGTGAAGCTGTCAGTCTGACAGTACATGTACAGTGTAGGTTACAGTTTGTCAGTGAATAGAGGCTTCAGCTTCTCAGCTTCTTAAGACCAAGTAAAGTCCAGTGTGTTTCTTAGCTGCTACAAAAGTGAAGGGAGCCAAGAAACAAGAATTGACTTTGGCCCTGAAGGAAAACAAACAATCTCCCCTGTGATTCCTGACTGCAGTCTGGAAGCTGAGCAGGATAAGCTTACACACTGTAACAACTTACTATATTACTTTAAACCAAATATCTCATGTCGCCACTGTTCTCAGTAGAAAGACAACAGTCACATAGAAAACTACTAAATAAAGGCAGCTGCTACCATCCTTTGGCTACAAACAGTAGATCACAGACATCCCAACTCTGCCGGAAGTTCAGGGAGACTCTCCGAAATCTGAAGTGAACGAGCAAGAGTACGCGCTAGAGAGTGACTGCGTGTGTGTGTGTGTATGTGTGTGTGTTTGTATGACTATCAATGCAAGGCTTGTGAGGGCAAAGTGTCCTGATTGCTCTGTGTTGCTGCTTAGAGACCAATCGCACACCCCTTTTTTTTCCACCTGTTCATTTGATCAAGGGGATGCTGCAATACATTTAATCAATTATGAAAGGAATATTTGTTAAGACAACAATAAACAACATATGACATAAATTGATGTAAACAAGGTCATGAGTAACATATTTCAGGTAAAAACAAAACCACAACAAAAAAACAGACAAACCCCCCCCCCAAAAAAAATTGGCTTCCTGAATCAGTCAAGATTACTGTAACACTTATCTTTTATTCTTAAGATGTCAGCTCCTCTGAGGAAATGCTCATAGTCAGTTTTAAAAAAAAAAAAAAGACTAATTAGCACTGTCCAAGGGTATCTACACACTGATGTGCCTCAAGTGTGAAGTGATTTATTCCCCTCCTACAGGAATTCCTTCAATTCTTGAAAATGCAACTGGTGTGTAGGTGTTAATAAATGGATATGATTTGGGAATAGATGCAGAGTCAGCTCGGATACTCTTTCATTCTCTCATTATTTATGTTTTGCACTCTTTTTTTGGCACCAGTTGCTTAGGATTTAGACAAGTTGTGTGCTTTTCTACGGTGGCTGGGAGGTGCAAACCAAGATTACAACATGTGAAACACTTTTACAAAGCTTGAGACAAATGTACATTTTGGAAAACATTTTTACATATCATAAGGCAAGGCAAGGCAAGGTAATAAAACAAAATGACATTACTATAACACATTTACAAGTCCCGAAACAAATTTACAAATATCAACCATCAACCGGAAAGGGAATGTACCAACTCCGGGGTTGAACCGGAAGTGATAACAGGGAGCAGCCAATACGAGTTGTTGTCGTCAGTAGAGTTCATGGTGAGCCAAGATGGACAGTGATCGAGTGATGTTTTGCCCGTTTTGTGGCAAACACATGAGCCACTTAACGCGGTTTTGTTTTTTGTGTGGTCGGTCTTTAGAGTTTTTAAATGACATGGACCAGACGGACGGACCAAATGCACAGGGGACATCTCCCCATTATCACTTCTGGTTCAACCCCGGAGTTGGTACATTCCCTTTCCGGTTGATGGTTGATATTTGTACATTTGTTTCGGGACTTGTAAATGTGTTATAGTAATGCTATTTTGTTTTATGATATGTAAAAATGTTTTCCAAAACGTAAATTTGTCTCAAGCTTTGTAAAAGTGTTTAACATGTTGTAATCTTGGTTTGCACCTCCCGGCCACCGTACTTTTCTGTACTGAATATGCAACACTTCATAAATCTGCCTTGAGTTGGCATTGTAAATGACAAAAGACAGATGCTGACAATCTCAAGACCAAAAAAACTTAAAATGTATTCAAAAACAAGAGAAATGGTGTCTTTGCCTTGTTATATTAGATACAACACCAAACGGATCACAAACGTTATATAAATGTATTTAACACTCAACACACATACATAAGATCCACATCAATTAGCAAAGGACCTAAAGCGGGTAAGAACAAGGAAATAATCCCTCTGATAGGAAACACAACAACATCACCTAATCTTCTGCTCTTTTTGTCCTGCACACAGTAATTACTACAGCTGTATTCTACCCATTTCTACTTCTATTTGGTCTCTGTACTCATCATGCTGCATTATTTTAAACACACAGGAAGCTGTTCTTACGGAAAACACTTAGGCTCTGAAAATGCTTCCTGTTATGCCTACAGTATATGAGTGTGTGCCAATGATTTAGGATGTGTAATGTATTATTTTTATAGTTTTTTCTGTTCATTCTCTTTACAGGTAAGACAAACTTCCTGCTCTGGTGGGACAAATACACTTTCTGTTCTTTTCTATTCAATACAAATTCACTGCACCACTTATTTTCCTGTAGTACAGTATTTCTTTCTGGACAATGTTATCAATTATTTTCCCATTTTTTTGGTCAACTCAATGATGACATTCAGATTACAACAAAGTGAACTTTCAAAAAAAATAGTCCCATGAGTCAGTAAAACAAGCAAAATAATGGAATGAGTTAAATTTGTCCACATATAACTAAATTATAATCACTGTATAACGTTTTGGTTCAGGGCTATTTTTCACATGAAAAGTACGGTTTAGATCTGCTCTATGTGTAAAGTGCCTTGAGATGACTTTGTTGTGATTTGGTGCTAAGGATTGATTGATTGATTGATTGATTGATTGATTGATTGATTGAATAGGTTTGTGAGTAAAAACAATGGGCAGGATTTGGCAAACATCAGACCGATTCAGCAGATGTGGGCTACTCAGATGAAACTTCTAAAACAATCTTTAATAAGAACCATCATAGACAAGCAGTTGACAAAGATAATCAACTATAAGTTAGCTAGCGTATACACAAAGGTAAATTGTCTTGCCTAAGGCAAGTAATTTGTCACGACCAAACTGTTCCTCTGCAACATTTCCAATACCTCCGGCTCTGTATTTAACAAGAGCACTGGTGAGCTGAGCACAGTTTACATCCAACCTTGACAATTTTAATTGCTTTGAAGAATGTAAAATCCCAAATCTCCACCCAGTACTCAAAATGACTGCAGGTTCAGCCTGAACATTCCCTTGCTGCTGACACAGTATCAATGTAGTATTTAAATGGGGATCTAACAAAGCAAGAAGGTTAAGAACGAGGCCAGACTGCATTATCTGTGAAGAGTCAGCAAATAGACAATTGAAACATTTGTTTATCGTTGAATTATCATAAGTGTGGTTGGTTTCTGTTTGCTGTGAAATTTCTAAATTGTGCTAAAGTGTACTGACAATATTAAAAAGGGCCACTTTTGTCATCTGTTTATACAGTACGAGATTGTTGACTGTCAAAGTGACTGAATATTAGCTAAAATATACAGTTTACAGCAGATATTAGCTATTTACATATTGACCTTCAACAAACAATAGTTTTACAAGCTCCAAACAATGTTCATAACAATGAGGCATTTATGATGGCTGAGTACACACACAAATATATCTGTTTAAACTGCCAGTCAACCATGAGCATAGCCTGATTATTCAAAGCTAATCATTTTGTCTTTGTTAAATATTGTGTTATGATACACATCATGTAACCATGCTGCTGTTTCGATAGCTATTCTCATGACAGCTACTTTCTAGAATAACTAAATGGCTCTTCTACAGCATTGTGAAGTCTGTTCAAATGTCTTCAACCACTTGTTTAGTTTTCTTTGAGGTTGTTCAATGTCCACTGCAGGGTTTTAATCCTTGACTTCAGGGACCAGCCAGTAAACACAAGGAGCTCTAATCTGCTTAAATTGCAAAGTGGGCCTGCAACAGACAAAAGTGTGTCCTCCCTTTTCTAATTGGGACCGTGAAGATTCCCTTGCATGTCTGAATAAAATGTTGCTTTCAGATATTTACATCCAATTTGATTTGATAAATTAACATTAATAATAATAAAGATGCATCACAATGTGTGGCTGTGTCCAAGTTTCTGTTTTACTGTTACTTTTTTGAATGTTTTCGATCCTACGTAACAGCCCACTTTATGTCAGCCACCAGATACCCATGGGAACAAAGAAATTCTCTAGAAAATATTCTTTAAAAAGAACTTTATGCCATGTTATAAATTTTGTCACTTATATGTCCTTTGATTTAGGGTGTCTTCAGCTCCTGCTTGAACAACATCGTTTTCTCTAAGGTCAGGTAATTTCAGTTTTTACAGTGCTGTTCGAGTACAGTACATGAATCCTGCGCGTGTCTGTTTTTCACCCATTACACCAGAGATATCAAGCCACCAACCATCACTGCTGTGTTTCAGTGAACAGAAGCCTGCACTTATAATTTAAGACCTCTCTGACATCTGTTATGTAATCAGATAGGTGCAACAATCAGTCTGGGATAATTACAGTGTCTCTGAACGACCAAAGTGACATTTTTTTATGAGATACCTTTGAGTTCAGTTTCATTACTGTTGCAGAAATAGGTTAAACTCTTTAACAAAGTCACACAATAACATACAGAATCATTTCCATATGGACGTCTTACTTAATTGTTACTGCTATTTGAGTCTTGATTTTAAAAATGTAAGTTAATAAAATCACGTGTTGTCATACCATCTCCTGTTGCCTTCCCCCTCTATTTCTTACCATCTCTTTGCATTGCTTGCATGCATATTGTGGCTGAATTGCATCTAGACTGAAAAAATGCAATCACAATCACATTCTCAGTTGGAGAACTTCTGCAGCATATCTGCCTGTGATTACTGGACTGCAATGTGAGCAAAATTCAAATGTTTGAATGCGTTGTCAGTTAATGATTCCTGGAGTGATAAAACTCAGATGACAAATATTCATTGTAGCCCCTGTCATTTTATGATAATAGATAGATGTAATATATGCAGACACTGATCCCCAATCTCTCTCTTTCTCTGTGTCCTCTGTCCACAAACACATAAACACAAACATGGGCGCAGAGGTCGATGTCTGCACTCCATGCTTTCTGTATCTGTGCACTGGGGGCCAGAGGTCTCTAGATTTAAAACCAGCAACACTACAGGAGGAGACTTTGAAATGAAAAGGGATTGAGTGATATTGAGAGACGCTCCTCCGTGAAGAGGTGTTTCACTTTGTCTGTGTCAACTTGGTCAACTTAACACTGAGGTTTGTTTCTCTTCAAGTATGGTGAATAGCCTCTGTGCTCTCTACTCGTGACCTCCTTCTTTTCTGTATTTAATGCACATGCACACTCCCTCACAGTCATGAATTTCCTCCCTGTGCATTCTGTTAAAGTGAGTTTATTTTTTCTTATTCTTTCCTTTTTTTTTGTGCTGTCTACAACACTTGCAGGGGTCATGGAAAGTCTCCGGAAGGCGGAGGGGGTTTAGAGGTACTTCCTGCTGAACCATCAGGTGATAATCCTCCCATACTGTTACAGGCGATAACTGACACACAGTATCGCCTGTAACATCTTCAAAAAGATGTGTCCACTCTTCACACTACACAAAACTAATAACATAAAATGCTCTGATAGTATAACAACTTGTTAATCCCTCTGTATTTCAGAGAGATTTCTAATAAAGAAACTCGAAGTTTATATAATGGGCTGCAAGACATAGTTATTGTCATTATTGGCTGATCTGTCTTTTTTATTATAATTTTTGGTCATAAGTGTCAGAACAATAGCAATAACAATTTGCATGGCTAATCACCACTAACATTTTTAATTTATTGCTTTCCTTTCTCATGAAACATTTGCTCAGATGATTTTCTGAATATTGTACATCCAACATTGTTTAACTTACAATCACAGGCATAGGGAGTAGTGGAATACATGTAACTGTGTTATGTAATTATAGGATACAAAGAAAAAGTGACTGTATTGTGTTACAGTTGCAGAAAAAGAAGACGTTATCAGGTTATCGTTACATTTAGTTATTAAAAAAAAAGGATGACTAGAAGGATTACAATTTGCTGACTGTCCACAGTTTTGTCGACAATTTGTCAACAAGCGGGCAAGAGCACATGTATTTGCTTGCAGGCATGCTTCTCGCTGTGTCATCACCACCCGCAGTGTGGTTAGCACTTCCTGAAGGGAGCGGAAGCTGTACACACGCTGCTGGACTGCTGCCACACTGATAGTAACTAATGCTATATAGTAACCACATGAGAAGACGCGTTCTATTGTAGTCAGCAGTCTGTTCACTTGGATTGGGCTACAGATTATATTTTTTAATAGGTAATTTGTTATTATATCACATTACATTTGTATTACAAGTAACCCTCCCAGCCCTGAATGTTCACTTACTAATCATTTTCAAGTGTTATGCATCTATACAACAATATTAACAATGACAGTCTGATTAGTAATTTGAGGATATAAAAACGGTGCGCTACATTCTGGGACACACTGCCTACATGAGTAGCGTTGCATAACCTCTTTGGTTTTTATTTCGGCACCAGTGTTAATAGGGTGGAATAGCCTAGCCTAGACTATGAAAATGTGTGAATATGTTGATATTTACATCATACCAGCAACAGTACGCCTTAGTTTCAATGTCTATATCGGTAGAATATGTTATAGACATTAAAAAGAAATGTCACCACTTTCAACAGACTCCTGTTTGCTTTCTGTGATATGAGTTCAGACCAGGATTCCAGTCTATTTAACCTGCTTTCAGACAGAGATTTGGTGTGATTATTTTCCTTATTTGTTGTCGGTTACCCTCCTAACATTTGGTTTGGAGGTTTGTTTGTTGGAGTGTGTTTGGCTCATTTTGGGAACTTGGGGTCACCTGGAGGGATTTTCTTCACTTGGAGCAAGGATTTAACTGGTGGAATAATCAATATAATCAATAAAAAACCCTGCCCTGTGTGAGGAGTGTATGTGGCTGAAAACAAAGTAGTCCAAACCAGACCCCACCCTGCCCGTCAGAAAGAAAGCTGCTTTCACTTCACGTATAATTTATTTTCCACAACTGAGCGTGTGCTTTTTTTAATTTTTTTTTTTTTTTACATTTTTGTGAAAATGTGACTTTTTTATTCAGGATGTATACTTAATGTTTATTAGCATTAGAAGATGCAATACATAAGGTACACCATAAAACCATTTTATTCTTCACCTTTATGTAAACTGTCTATGCAGATATTCTGTGTTTTTGTCTGTGCTGAGAGAGCTGTGATGACACTGGGGGCACCTCACTGTGATCAGATGCTCTTACAAGTCATTAAAGATTATAGTGAGGAAGCGATAACCCTCCCGCCCTCTCCTCCTCAGCTGAAGAAAATTAAGGTGCCGTCACATTTAAAAGATCCTCAATATTAGGTTGGGCACCACAGCTATGTTATTATGTAATAAGGAAAGAGGGACTATGAATGTGTTTCTGTGTGTATGTGGAGAGGGGAGGTATCTTTGGCATAAATTAGGCAAGCCATAGCAATTTCAGAAGCAGATAATTGGACATGGATTCATGCCATGGGTTGGCCGATGCCCCTGAAGCTCTGAACTCATTTGTTGGGATGCAGAGCACCTTGTCAGGGTCACAATGTGGAAAATCTCCCTCCTCCCAACACACACATACAAATGGCTGAGGCCTTGAATTCCATCTAATATGAATACATTTTACATGAGATTAACTTCTTCATTGTGGAAATGTGCACAGATTTTCTGGGCAACAGGTTTCAGTTGTATCATGGTTGTTAATATTAAGGACAGTGGAGAAAATAAGATGAGATTTTTAATAGTGAATTTTCCAAACAGGAAATTGATTAGTTAAAATCAACTGCTGCAGTACATAACCATTTCAGTTACATTCCACACAGCATATAACACTGAAATACATTACATGCACAGTACATTAAATATGAACTAAATTGATATGCATCCATAGTTTTGTAGGACAAAGTGTAAAATACACCAAACACAGTTCAGTCAGTCAAGTCACAAGAATTATTTGGTATTTTTATCTGATGTCATCACCTTACAGGTAAACCAAGCTCAGCCCAGTAGGGAGTGGAGAGTGACTATAATAGCTTACCCCCCAGGGAAAGGTAGACTCCTAGCCCACAGGTGGATGCTGGGGTGGGGAAGGCTTATGAAAAGCTATATTAAATGCAACAGCAGCAGAAGTAGAGGGTGACTTTAAACTGTAATGCTCTAGCATCAGTGCATGTAATGTGCAGAAACTGACAGTAAAAGAGGAGTAAACAGTGCAAAAACGGTAACACAGAGCAGAGAGAGAGAGAAACAAGTGATAAGGATGAATGAGGAGAGCTGGTGGGGTAAATGTGATTTTAGCCCCAGCTGAGAATGGCAACAAGCTCTTTCTTTGGTTTATGAACTGCAAGGAAACAGAATAAATTGCATTACACCATCAGTCCAGGCTTACTTTGTACAACTGGAACACTACACCATTGATATCTATTAAATTACTATGCATGAGCAGTACTGACGCTAGAGACATACCTACATCACCATAGCATGAAGCCTAGAGCCACTGATCAAGTTGCCAAATTTGAAGAGTTGGTAATGATAACAGGTGGTTTTAGTTGCCTAATTTTAAAGATAAATTAGTTGCAATTTCATAGTTGGTAAGGCTACATTGTTGCAGTCTAAGGTTAAAGAGTCATATTATCCAGTGAGCTCAGTTATTTCTCAGTGCATCAAAAGACACTGAACATTCATTCATCACAGCAGCACAGTCTATCCTTTAGAGCGCCCTTCCTCTTAATAGCACTCCTCAAACTTTTTTATCTTAAGTATAAGTAAGCTGTGGATAGAGTGTCCTGCAGTGTAGATTTCAGTTCAGTTTTATTAGTCATACATAGGTTAATACAGGGTCAATGGTAGCATGAAATGCGTTGGATGAGGAAATAGGTCAGCTCAGCGGTAGGAGCACTAGTCATGAAATATAGAATATAAGATAAAAAATTTAAATATGGGATGAGATATAAATAAAATATATCACTATATTAAAATGAGGATGTATGTACAAAAGTAAAAGTGAAAAGAATATGCAACAATACACACACTGGGTATGTAGCAGTCCTGCCTCTATAGCAGCAGTCATGGTTAATAGTGCATTTTTATGTAAGCAGTGCAGTACAGGCAGGTAAGCAAATATGTGATGTGGAATATTTAGATATTAGAGTTGAGAAGTGTGATGGTCTGGTGGTATAAACAGTCCTTAAGTCTAGTGGTATATACCGTCATATTGTCTGTGAGTAACAAGGAGAACAGTTAGTGTGCTGGGTGCCTATGGTCCTTGAAGTTGCTGTGTGCCTTCCGCAGCCACAGCTGGTGGAAAATATGTTGAATGGACGGGAGTGTGTTGCCATTGAACAGAACAGTTCCCGTACCAGACCGTGATGCAGCTTGTTGGCAAGGTCTGGCTGTTGTACTTGTAGAAGTTTGTGAAGATGTTGGCATTCATGTTAAACTTATTGAGCTCCTAAAGAAATACAGTGTCTGGTAAGCTTTTTTATAGCATGATATCTGTGTGTTATGACCAGGAGAGGTCCTTGCCCTCTATGATGCGCACACCAAAAGAACCTGAAGCTGGTGACCTCAACCTCAGCATCATCAATGTGGATATTGTGTCCACTCCCATGCTGTCCTGTAGTCCACAATCATCTGTTTACTGATGTTACTGATGTCGTCCTGGCACCAACTGGGTAATGTCTTCTCCTCCTCTCTGTAGGCTGTCTCATTGTTGTCCATGATGAGGCCCAGGATGATAATGTCATCAGCAGACTAATGATGACATTGGAGCTATGCTTGACATTGGAGTTAATTTCCATTCCTGTGACACTGTCAGAAAGTAGAGAATCACAGTTGCACCTGTAGTGAGTGGGTGCATCTTTTTGATAGAAAGGTTACCCAATAATACAAGACACTGTGCAAGTTCACCCTCTTTTGAGAATTAAAAGAAATACAGATGTGGCCTTCTCAGAGAGGTCCGCCTTGTCCGTTGGTTTATGTAACCGCCATTTGGAGAAATATCACTCTGTGGATTTAGCTAGGCTGAGCCTTTGTAATCCTCAGCACGGATACTTTTACAAATCCTGTATTTAATTAGATTTCCCCATTTAGTCATTTGCAGTCAGAAGCCTAATTCCAGCATAATTCCTACAGTGAGAGTGTATTCCTGGAAAGCCTGTGGATTGGGTCCTGTGTTCTACTTCAGTGTGTAATGGTCCAAAGAGTTCAATTTCACTTCGCATATCCCTTCGGTTCTTTGAGTTTAACAAAACAGCTACTGGATTACTAAATATTTTCTTTCAGAAGATCAGAATTACATGACAATGTTTATCAAACTATTTTATATTTCTGTAGGGATTTACTTTAGCAAATCAGAAAATGATGGTGGATGTTTCATGTTTGTATCAGGCTACAAGTGAGTAGTAACTGAGGTAGACAAGGGATAAAAAACATGTGCAGCTGTAAAGACATAACCCAAATATACCTGTGTTTAATATAATAACAATAGTAATAAAAATATGTAATAAGCAGACCTACACTGTGTTGTTGGATATGTCAAGTTATTTGTCTTATTAGTGCAGCAGATGGGAAAAACACTATAAGGAGATACAACCACCAACACACATTGCAGTCTAAAAATACTGAAGTGAGTTAAATCAACATGATGACAAAATTAATGAACAAATCTGTTTGTCTGATTGTATGGTTATTTTTAGAAAACCCTTTTGGTTAAGGTAAGAAAAACCCTGTGCTTTTGGTTAAATATTCAAATTGTAAACCATAAGTTGAAGCATGAGACAATGTTAAAGTCAGCCTTACTTGTCCACTGGAAAGATGTTAAATGAGGGTAAAAGATGATAAAATGCCCCCCCCCCCCCCGCCCACACCCCCTCCAGACTAAAATATGCCAGAAACACATTTTGTTTATCCTTCAGAGTGGATGAGAAAAAAATAACCCACATTTGGCTTGTGGCATATAGTAAATAATTACTGCTGCTAAGTTTGTGAATATGTGTGGATGTTCATCATCACTGAATATTTTATAAACTACAGCAGTGATCTGTATGCATTTCATGACCCTGAAAAAACATGAGCTATATTCATGTCATGTCATGTTTTCATATGTTGGATTAGTCAGTGTTACAATGTTACAATTCATTTAGCAGATGCTTTTATCCAATGTGATGTATATTGAGTTGATACAACAATACAGCACAAGCATCACAATGTACATATTTTTGTGGAGGCTTAACACTACAACCAGGTGTGTGTGTGTGTGTGTGTGTGTGTGTGTGTGTATATCAAGTTCACCTTTGTTTGTGACAATGTCAATGGCTGTCACATGGAACACTAATCCCTGCCATTCAAGGAATTTCAGTTGTCATATTACACATACATAATATACACACTATCAAATTGGTTTTATTGATCTTGTGACAAACTGTACGGTTTAATTACACCTTGTGGTCCTAAAGGGACTTATCACTATTATACTGAGGACTCACAAAGTCAACTATCTAGGCATGATTTAAAAAACTGGAAGTCAGCTGACATCAAAAAACAATATGTGGTAAATATTCAGATCATTTGTATGTTTTTAGTTTAACATCAACTACAAAGCATTTCAGCAGGGGGTGATTTCTATATTCAGGGTCATGAACCTATTATTTTTAAATAAAATGCACTGCTGTGAGCTGTCATCAAACTGTAAGTCAACTGTCTATGTACATCCTTTACATTAAAATACTGTAACTCTCCATCTTGGCTATTATTAGCTTTTTCATTATTGATTTTGGGGGTTTTAGTTAGCTCACTCTTTAAATCCCTGACACTTTCAGAAGAACATTATTTGAAAGATTAACCCCAGAGAGAAGCTTCATTGATAATGCTCTGCAGAAGCCAGTGAAACAAAAGTGGATTTTCACCAGTCAGTGCTGGAGATGAACATTAAACTCTGCACCTCTAAACACTGCACTGTGGCATACTTGAACAGTGATTTTATCTCAAGGCCACCTTTTGATAGTTTCCTCTTTCAAACCAATCGCTCAAATAGAGAGTCATTGCTGCTCTGTACATAATGAACAGTGCAAAATCAGACGTTATTTGATGCACCTGCTTAAAGGGCAACTTTACTCTCTCAGTCATCTAATAGACTGAACATTTCTGATTTTGAAACCTGTTGAGAGATAACCTTTAAACATGGTGAGTTGCTCCAGATGAAACAGGCTTTGCAGGCACCTTTCCAAGCTACATAATGTACATTTTGTAATTGGATTCATACAGCAGGTTCTTAGAAACAATGTGCACTGAACACTGTACAGACATCAGACCTTCGAGTATTCTAAAGATAAGTTAAAAGAGAATTGATTCATTTTCTGCTTTGTATTTAAGGTTGACTTCAATTTTCCTTATGATAAAGGTCATTTCATCATCTCTCACTTCATTTAATCAATCTGCAGTACATTGTTTAAAGGTTGCTATCTAAAACCTACTGTACAATATTACAAGCAAACCCTGAGGACAGATTCAAAACTTGCAAAACAGGTAGCATGGGCACTAATTTCCTCCAGTTTTCTTCAGCTTATGCCTCTTTACGTCACTAAAATATTAATCTCAAGCAATCAATACAAAGCAATGACTCATACCTGTAGATTAAGAGGAAATGAAGATGATGCTGGAACAAGAAATGAATCGTCTTTAGGGATAATCTCATTTGACAATGTTGTCATTACTGCATGCTTTTGGCTGATGAAGCAGCTGGTGATGTATAATACAGTAAAAAAGCTCTGATTAAACCACAATTGCATCAAGTTATTTATTTTTGAGGTTAGCCCACACTTAATGGACATCTCAGCAATAGCTAATGAAAAATCAACACATAATTAATCTTACAATGCAATTTATTTAAAGCAATAAGGAACAAGCCAAGACCTTTGAGGTTGTTTGAAAATGGTATGGGTCAGTTCTGGAAAGGAATACCTGATATAAAAACGTTGTTCTTGTGAATCTTCCTTTGACATAAATGTAAATGTTTGTATCTTATCATTTTGGTATTTGGTTAAAAAATGTTTAAAACCATTATGATCTGTAAAATAACTGAGATGTCTAAACAAAAAAACAGATATATTTGATGCTTGTTACGCCGCCTCTAATAAGCCTTGAGTCCTAAATATCAGCAAGGAATTTAACCAACACAGTCTCCCTAAAAATCACCTCTTTAGCACCCGTGCTGTTACAACTTAGAGCAGTTTATCAATCAACTGTAAATGAGCTGAGTTAATTAATAGGTAGCCAAAGGGTATCTGCAAACATTAATATTCTTCACTATCAGCACTGAATTCAGACAGTCTATTGGAGGGTTCTGTGATAGATGCATTGTGGCTGCTCGAGGAGTGTGAGGGGAAAACACACGCTCAGAGAGAGGTTAAGCAGCATGGAATATTCTGCAACCTCAACCTTGGGTTGTTAATTGAGGAGGAAATATAAGCCAGTGCAAATTGCTGAACCTGTCTCTCCACTTCCCATTTTCACACTTTTTGAGATGCCATTGGATCCTGGTCACATTGTAAATGCACAGAAGTGAGGAATATTTCCCTTTACTGTTTTGAGTGAAGCTGAAGGCAATTACACATCAAGTACTTGGCTTGATTAGAGTAATACCTCAGGGTAGCCTGAGGGTACATAATGAGTTCATTTCAAAAGGCAACAGTGAAAATGTAATATTATTGATGAGCACACACACACACTCACACATGCACACACACGTGCCCACACACACACACACACATGTGCATCTCAAAAAGTATGTGTTATTTTGTGGTTATTTTAAGACAGACTCCATGCCAGCTTTCTGAATACAACTGTTGACCCAATATGCAAACAAGATGGTTTGTTTTCAAATGGGTGTTGCATTCATATCAGTATACTACTGAAGAATTTAGCACTTGATGCGATACTGCATGACAAGCACCTCCCTTTGGCTGTGGGCGTTTTTTCATCCTTTCTTCAACTCCCAGCAGATGCATTAGATGGTGTGACAAACACCACTAGTCTCATTGTTTAAATTGTCATTATTTTAAAGTGCTGAATGTATTCCTTTTACTATATCATTACAACAGGAAGTTGATCTTGTTACACAGGCTTCTTAGTCGCTTCATTTAATCAATACTAGTTGATTAAAACCTTGCTGCCTTATCTCATATCCTCTGCTTGTAGTGATTGCCTGTGGGAATTGAAATCTCATCTGCATATTTGCTGAGTCTCTGAGGATGGATACGAGATGAGGAAACAGTATTCTGAAGTTAGATTAATTGAATATTAATAGTTTAAAACAGGTAGGCTTTTTGTAAATGGTGAAATATTTGAATGGCCTGACAGTTCTACTGCATTTTAAGGTGAAAATACTTTGCTTCTGTATGGTATGTTTCTTTCCTATAAACAGGAAGTGCCCTTACTTCTCCCTAAGTGTTTTACATTAATGTAAACCATAACGATGTAGGAAATAATGTGACTGCTCATTAGTTCATTGCACACGATCGCACAGCACTAGCCTCGGGGGGTAATGCGAACTGCTGTGGGAAATAACCGGAGGTTCCAGTGCAGCTGCTCTCATATGTGGGGCAAGACATCCACTTTTGCTCATTATTCTTTGAGATGAACATCTCTCAGCATTGAAGTTTCAAAGATTTATGTGCCCCTATCCATGCAACCAATGTTTTAAGCAACTTTTTTTTGACAGAGTAACCATAATTTGAAGTGCTGTTCGGTTCAAAATGACATGTGATTGTCAAGATTGTGTTCTCAATAGAGATGAAGCAAGTTTGTCTAATCCTTTCCCCAAAGATTTCACCCATGGTATATATTGTATACAATACTATAGCACCCTATGGAATATTATAGGACGCTGTCAAAAGAAAGCTGCATTGCAATGTTATTTTTCTTATTATTAACAAATTCACTACATGGACAAAAGTATTGGGACACACTTTTCCATCATTGAATTCACGTGTTTCACTCAGACCACAGATGTACAAAATCAAGCACCTAGCCATGTTCTCAATTTACAAACATTTGTGAAAGAATGGGTCATTTTGAAGAGCTCAGAGAATTCAAAGTCACCTTTGCAATAAATCAGTTTGTGAATTTTTCTCCTTGCTAGATATTCCACGGTCAACTGTAAGTAGTATTATTAGTGATTATTTACTAAGGGATTATAAGTGGAAGTATTTAGGAACAACAGCAACTCAGCCACAAAAAGTGTCAGATCACATAAAGTCACAGAGCAGGGTCAATGAGTGCTTGAGGTACATAGTGTTAAAATAGTTCCAAACATCTAGCATTAACATCAGCACAAAAACTGTGTGCAAGGAGCTTCATGGAATGGATTACTATGGCCAAGCAGCTGCATGCAAGACTTCAGATCACCAAGCACAATGCCAAGCGTTGGATGGAGTGGTGTAAAGCACGCTGCCACTTGACTCTAGAGGGAAGAAGGTGGAAACATATTCTGTGGAATGACAAATCATGGTTCTCTCTGGCAGCCTGATGGATGATGTTACCTGTCTGACAGGATTGTGCCAACTGTAAAGTTTGGTGGAGGAGGAATAATGGTGTGGGACTGATTTTCAGTGCATGGGCTACGCCCCTTAGTTTCAGTAAAGGGAAATCTTAATGCCTCAATATACCAAGACATTTTGGACAATTCTATGCTTTCGACTTTGTGGGAACAGTTTGGGGAGGGCCCTTTTCTGTGCCCCAGTGCACAAAGCCAGGTCATTTAAGACATGTTGAAAGAACTTGACTGGCCTGCATTGAGTCCCGACCTCAACCTCATTAAATGATGATGAGTTAGAACTGAAATTGAGCCAGGCCTTCTCATCCAACATCAGTGCCTGATGTCCCAAATGCTCTTCTGGATAAATGGGCAAAATTCCCACTGACACACTCCAAAATCAGATGGAAAACCTTCCCAGAAGAAGGAAATCTGTTATAGCTGCAAAGGACTACCAACTCCTTATTAATGCCTATGGATTTAGAATGGGATGTCATAAAAGGTTTCGTAGGTGTAATGGCCAAATGTCCCAATACTTTAGTCCATATAGTGTATCATGACAAGGCCAAAACCAAACATGTCTCTAAGTCTTTCTTTGGCACTCAGTGCCAAGCCATGAATCTGGAAAAAAGGATCACAAATATATGGTTTCACAAACATTACTTAAACAATAAATAATAGTGCATTAGCCTAGGGTTATTTTGGATTAATACACATTTAGTGCGACAGGGGTATTTATAGCAAAAGGATGGTATATGTGTATTTCAGATTGACTCAATTAATGTGCTCATGTCCATATTAATGAACGAAGATGTGAGCATGTTTTTTAAACAGGATAAAAGATAAAGAGACAATAAATGTGGATCATTTTAATTGAGCTTTTTCACTTTTCAAAGAGAACGATCTACTGTATGACATGTCATTTGGCTCCCTGACCACTGCCTGGTCTTCAGATGGAACTCATCACGTTGTTGATGCCTCATTGTCACTTTATCTGTATCTTAATTAATTAAGACATCTGTTAACATAGATTGTAACTACAACTATAACGCATAATGGTCTGCCTTCCATTTCAGTAGTAGTAGTGGACTCATTGGTTGGCACTCAAGTGGGTCAGCCAATGACATGGTCATTTCTATTTTTACAACCCATCACAGCTTTTAAAATACACGTGGTTGGACTGTATCATTGAAAAATTCAATTACATCATAACAATTCTGTTATGCATTTTCCCCTTCTTGAGAACAGTTATAAAAAATGATCTGGGATCAAAATATCTCAATACAGAACAGCATTCTGCTGACCCATCAGGGTGCTAGCAATTGGACAAAACAGAGGTAAATGTACCGGCATAGTATGAGGCAGATTTAAGTGCCTCAATCTCTGTTTGAGTGTACCAAGAACAGTTTTCCAGACAAAAGTGAGCCCAGGGCTGTTGCTGTTTTGAATAGATAATACTGGATAAACTGAATAGGTGCAATTTCAGTTCTTCCTTTCTTTTTTTTTTCTTCAGTCACTGTCACTGCCCAGAAATGGCTGAAACCCACAAATAGGTTTTCCAGTCAGACAAGGTGAAAATGTCTGCCATGAAAAGGGTCTATTGAATCAGAGAGTTGTGAAATATCCCATGGCAACACCATATTGACCAGGTGTTTATATTCATGTGGTCATGAGTCACTGGTAAACATGGCACTCCTTTTGAAATCTGCTCTATCTGCACTATTTCTATAATGGCATTTGTTAAATGTTTGCACCTGACCCTACCTACCTGTTTAAAAGTGGCTGAACTGTGATCACCTTTGAGCCTGCATGCTGAAAATGGCAATAGCTGTAACATTAGTGCATGCTACTCCTCTGTGTTATAAAAAAATGAGTAAATATACTGCAAAATAAGAACTCTAAAAGGTTTAAAACTCAACTCATTTTTGGCTGTGAACAAGCTTGCCTTTATTTAAATACATCTCCACCAGACCAATGAAAATAACCCCCCTGGATGGTGTAAATAATAAAAGCAAGTCATAAACTCTACTGTGTGTATTTTTTAGCAGCATTGATATGCTAATCACAGAGAAATGAAAGTTACATGGAAATAGTTTCATTAATGTGGGGCACAGTTTGCTACTCCATCAAGTGTTGGATTAAAATTTCTAAGCTGATACTTTTAACTGGTATAATGGAACTGATCTCAGTTTACCACTGATATTGACACAGTCTGAGTGTTACTACTGTAGAGTTAAATGTGATGGTTTTTGATTGCACCCAAATTCACCATTAGTTTTGGTCTGTGGGGTTTTAGCCTTTATGATTTTAAGAGGAGGCGCAGGTTCAGTTGGGCTTTCAGGTCCTCTGATGGATCCACCATCATGGGTCATATCCTCAATATTTTTGATCTTGCATCAGAAAGTATACACACCAAATGTAGTCTTACACAAACCACAGGCATGGTTCCCAACAGTCACAGTTACAAATTGGCTGTTAGACAGCCTGCTCTTTGCAACACACAGCTATCATTCTGCCCCAGTAATCTTGACAACCCAATTCCATATATTCTCCTCACCATGTGCACAGACATATTGTTGTCACAACAGCCTTGCTTCAGCAATAAAAAAAGTTATAGTTGACATGATTCTGCTGTCCTTGGCAAAGGAAAATGCGGCCAATTGAGATATTACTGAATCAAACTTAATACGGAACCCATAAAAGTTGTGAAATGTGTGCTTCCATATCTATTGTATCCTTGACATGAGTCACATTTAAACATGCTTTGCACTTGTGTTGATCTTGTGTCAGCGGCCATTTTCAACACTGATTGAGGTGTGTACAGACAGGTGTGGGCTTGAAAGGCTGTCACTTTCCACACACACACAGACACACACACACACACACACACACACACACACACACGCACACGCACACACACACACACACACACACACACACACACACACACACACACACACACACACACACACACAAAGAAATGATTTAGAAGAGGAAAAAACCTTAAATGCACATTACACCCAGAACACAGTCCTGCAGAGAAATATTTAGCATTAAGTAGCTACGTTGTCTTGTCTTATGTAGTGAACACATACGTCTGTCAACCTGTGGTTAGCTTTAGGTTAGCTGAAACGTCTGAATTTTTCAATGTGAGTACACATTTGATTGTCTACTATTGCAAACCCTCTTGAGAGACTGATGACCCATTCAAGGTTCCCTGCCTCTTGACTACTGCATGCTGGCAAACACTCCAGCTCCATTCATTTGAGTATAGAAATGATATCTTGATTTTCTCCAGCATGATCTCTCCCATCTATCTTTTTTTCTACTATGAGTATCATGTTGATTTTGTTGTTTTGCTATTAATTTAGTTTTACTGTAACTTATGTGACTGAGGTGATCCAACCCTCTAAAGAATGTACATCAAAAACATTTTTAAAACTCTTCTTTTCAATCTAAACTCACATTTATAACGTATTTATTTTGCCATTGATTGGTAACTGTGTGAGTTTTCTTGAGCAGGAGAAGTTCACCTTTTATTGGCTTATCAGATTTCCTTTTTTAAATCAACTGTTCAACTTACTTCAGTTTTGAATGCTGACATTGCACAGTGCTTTACACATTACATCAATAAAAAGCTGTCATGTAGACACACAAGATTCAGTAGGTCAAGAAACACACCAATCAATCTAATCCATCCAATCTGGCTTTAATAGCTGTTCTTTTGTTGTAGTGGTTGTGTTTTTGTTGCCTGCTGACAGTTTTGTGAAAGTGGGATAATGTGTTGGCGATGCAGGGTTTACAATGATCTTAAAATCCAATAAAATGCTAATGCCTTGTGTAGGTTAAAATGAACCACCATGGGCCATTCACAATAAACCCAATTCATTTGGGAAAAGCAGAACTGCACACTCTCCATTCATTATATACCACACCATGCCCTCTAATAGATGTGAAAGGATGTTTGTTCCACAAAAAAGACGGATGGATGTTGTGGAAGGATTGACCCTACCATTGCAAAGCATGGAAAATGCGTCATGTAGCAGTCTAGTGATGTTTGCGGAGATGTGTTGCAAAACTTATTTTTTACTGTATCTGATGTTTTAAAGAGGGATTCATTGGGATTGTTAACCCAGGGACACAGGGAAGTCCAATACATCCTTTAATATTTATCAACAGAATAAATGTTTGTGTTTTACAATAATACAGAAGGACACAGCAGGACACATTAACAACATCAATAAGTAATATGTTACCATCTGTAATCTCTAAATGGTTGATATCATGGAGGTTAAAGAGAACAGGCTGACTACCATCCGCTCTTAAACGCCTCAACTGTGCTACCCCTGAGCAAGACAATTAAACTCCAACTGCTCCATTGAAATTTCACTGGACAGCTCCCATTTGTGTTTGTCTGCCTGTTATATTCTTTGCCTCAGGCCAATGCTGGAAATAAGAATATGCTCCCAGGCAGCTTGGTTGACTAAATACATGGGAATACTCCTCTTGGCTGAATATTCACTGTATGGGGATTTGATGGGAAATTAAAGCATTTTACCTGGTTTAAAAAAAAAACAAAAACAAAAAAAAAACCCTCTACATGAAATAATGGAATAGTGCTCTATAATTTGGAAGTTTCTTTTTTGGTGATGAGCAGCTACCTGATGTCTTCTATTTAAGCAAAGCAAAAAAAGTACTGTTCACCTTAAAACTACACATAAAAAAACATTTAAAAGGCAATAAGAAATGAAAGACAAGAACATTGTCTATAAGGAACTATTTGTTTATAATCAATATGAAATGTAAATATTAATTGGTGAGCTGTCTGTAAAAGTAGGAATTCATGCCCATTACAGTCAGTCTCACTAAAGCTAAAGCACTGGAAGTGACACATTTCGCAGCTTGTTTGCAAAAAATTAAGCATGCACTAACACCATTAGTATTGCACCTAATTATCTGTTTTGCAGTGGCTCATTAACATGAAGAACAACTCTTGGATGCTGATCTTTCACAGATACAAATTGTGACAAAACTAAAAAAATACAGATTTCAGCTACTGCAGTGTGCACGTTACACATATATTGCATATCATTGTGCCTTTTTGTAAAACATATCATCCTTAAAAGTAAAAATAAGTAAAGTGATTTATGAATTATCAATGTCAGCAAATTCTGAAATTGAGTGTGGGTCAGCTGTTTTTGTCAGCTGTGAGATCCTCAGTAGAGTTCCTTAGTCTTAAAGGTGCACTGTGTAGAATTTAGTGGCGTCTAACAGAACAGACTTGGCAGTATAAAATATTCATAAGCATGTTTTAATTAGTATATAATCACCTGAAAATTAGAATCATTGTGTTTTCATTAGCTTAAATGAGCAATTCATATCTACGAAGGATTCCCTGGAGCCTGCCATGTTGCACTGCCATTTTCTACAGTGGCCCAGATGAACAAACCAAACACTGGCTCTAGAGAGGACCATTTGCATTTTGTTGGAAGTTAGTTAATTCTCCTACATGCACAGAAAGGGAGGGGGAAGAGTATTCATTTGATTGCAAACTACAACCTCACCGCTAGATGCCACTAAATCTTGCACACTGCACCTTTAAGAAAGGAGTGGGCAAACGCTTCAGCATGTTGACTGGCAGACACTGACAGGAAGCCAGACCCTCATTTCTGATTCAAGTGGTGTCTGTGTGGCCCAAGAAGCAAGCACAGTTGGGGAGTGACTCGAAAGCAGATTATCACTTTCATCCCCCCAAAAATCTTTGAAGCTATGCAACAGTAGGCACAGTCCTTGACCTGAGACGCAAGAACTAGCCTTAAAAATGAGAGAATCCAGTCTGCTTTGTATTCAGCTGAAGTATCCCACAGAGGAAATGTAAATTCAAATGTACAAGACTGCATCAATATTCAGGTCAATGCACTGTTAAAAGCAGGCACATTCATGTAGATAATTGGTTTGCATTGCAGTTACTGTATATGAAAACAAAAAATAGAACCAAAGAACAGAGAAACTGTTTTCACTCCAGGGCTGAATTTTTAACTTCCCTTATCTCAAGGTGGCCAGGCAATCAAGAGCATGCTAAGGCATTTCTGAAGCATCTCAAGGATCAAAATCAAGGGGTGAAATCCCCATGAAGTTCCTAATGGTTTTAGAAATTTAAGTAGGGCTATGAAATTATTGTAAATTGCTTTGCACCAAAGCATATGAATGAAAAGGCAAGCTTCAGTGTTTGGGTTTAAGGTACAAATGTCTAGAAAAACTGGAATTTGGATTTGTCGGTTATATTTTCCCACTGTATAAAGTAAATTGTATCTGCTATTCCAGACAAGGCAAGCTTGTCTGCTTTTTATTGGATATTATGTATGCTCTGATCAAATATAAACTTGTTTAACATTACTACAGCTATTGAATGTTCATTTTTTTTTAATCACACAGTAGTATAAAGTGCTTATCTCTCAAATTGATACTCTAAAATAACTACAGCTCCATGCTCACATCTGTCTTTTTTTGTCATTGCAAAGCCTGAATAAATCAAATAATTTGAAGATAGCTGCTCCAGCTCTTGTAGCAGATTTATATTGGTTGTCCTGGTGGATGGAGCTTAATGAAACTTCATAGCCTCACTCTTACATGAGTAAATGAGAAATTAAGCATCAGAGACAGTTTCTCATTACAGCCTAATTAAAGTTTTAATTGCTTGATGTTGAGTAACACAGCATCTTTTGAAAAAGCAGATTCGCCATTAGGCACACAACAAATCAGAAGGAGTAGCGAAAACACAAATGAAAATAATACACGGCAGCTCTTCTGCATAATTGGCCATGAATAGTCAACTCCTCCACATTTTTTGACAAAATGACAGGGGTGGGTCCTCTTCTTTAAACACACACACAATGTTTCAGCAGTTATGTGCCTGGTATTTTGATGATCGTGTGTGGTAGATGTTACACTGCAGCCTTGAGAAATAGAGTAGGTGGACAAAAGACCTTGGAGGCTAATCCTATTGGTTTTGCCATCTCTAGGAATCTACATTTCACACGGCTGGGTTGCAGCTAATGGCTGCAGGGTGTGCATGCCAATCTCATTAGAGCCAGGTGTTGGGATTCAGCTCACTATTCCTCCATTTCCTTCCTTGGCAGGGTGTACGTGCTGTCTAACACTAAGACCTCTGACAGTGGTTTGCTCCATTTTCTCTCATCCTGAGCCCAGTGGACACCTGTGGTGACAGTAATTGAAGGCTCTCAGATCTTTTGTGATCACTCAGCCCCGTCACCTTGCAGTTACTGGTCATCTTGTCAAGGAAAAATGCACAAACCACTCTTTACGTTTTACATGAGTGCACCAATGAACCTAAGGCCTACATTGAGGGGTGCTAGACTTGAAGGGCGTTTGTTGAAAAGTTTTTCATGTTATGGCTGTTTTATTCTAAGGGAGAGAAATGACACAAAACAAAGACGTATTTCAAACAATGTCCTTTGAGTCACATGGCAGGAATATTAGCTAAATGTGGTTTCTAGTGTGTCCTTGCAGCAGGCACGAATGTTGAAGTTACTTTAGAGACTCTTTGCAGCTCTATATCGCACTGATGAAGGACTGAAACTTTATGTGTACTTTTAACCACATAACCTTGATAATTCATCATGATGAGTGGCAGGTGACAAAAACACAAGATGAATATAACATCAACACCCTTAAAGTGAAAATAAAACCTATACATACTGGAAGTTTGTATCTTTAATTCATTTTTTTATCCTGAGTATTTTGAAAACTACATCAATAGCAGGCCATCTAAATGCACCATGCATGTGCTGCACAGTGAAGCTGTATGTCAGATGAATACACCATTGCAGGATCACCGACTCATCACCATAATACAGACAGTCCACTAAGTGAAAAGTGAGGAGGAGTTTTTCTTCGCCTTGTCTGACACATCCAGAATATTACCACGAATACCAGCTGGAAGCCTCATAAATCATCTGGGCCTACAGGACAAAGGGGATCACATGGCACCAGGGTGCAGAAGATGCTAAAGGGTTCAACTTTAGTAACGATAAGAGCCTCCATTCAGAGAGCAGGGTTGTGGGAAGTAGATTATCGGTACAAGCGAGGTCAGAGGATGGGAGTATAATTAATACTGTATGAGTTAAACCTATGACATGTTTCTCCTGCTACACACCGCTATCTGATTTAAGTAGAAAGGACGGAGGAGAAAATGTGGGTGGAGAGCAAAACACTGTGGGTGGGAGGGAACGGGGGGGTAGAGGACCCAGCTAGGAGCGAGGAAACGCTTCTCTCTCCCTTTTCAGGGCTCAGTATTGCTCTGTCTCTTCTTATTAGAAAGCTAATGCAACTGTCTGTTCTAATACTGGAGAGCAGCTTTTATTCCTTTTTTTTTTTTCTCCTGCACAACCTTTTTCTATTCCGTTCAGCACTAATCTGTGCAGTGGCAGCAGATGATAAGACGGGGCACATTCGCTTACTCCCTGCGCTTTTTACAAGCTTTGTCTAGGCTCAAGCTGTACAGTCGTTTGTTTCAAGAACTTTGCAGTAGAATCTGAGAAAAAAAAAAAGTAAAAACTTTTCCAGGTGAATTTTTCTGTAGAGTTTTGTTGTAATTCTTTAGAGGTTTTCTGTTGATATTGCCCTCCAAATCCTGAAAGAAAGCACGGCCCTCTTTGTTTTAAGCACAAAGAAGCCCTAGTTTTAAGGCCTTTGAAGTGCACAAAGTGTTGGAGCTTACAGAGGTATTGTTCTTGGGGAGAGAGGATGAATTTTAGAGTGAATTTAAATCTTCAGGCTTAACTTTTACTGGCACTTGCATTGTAAAGATCAAACATGTCTTTCTGGACCTTGAATGCAAACTAAGAACCCCCAGGCCAGAAAGAAGAGGGGAAAAAAAGGGATTCATGAGAACTTGTCTATAGATAATTCTGATGTAACGCTACTTCTTGTTCAATAGAATTGCAAAGGACTGAGAAAAAGACAATTAGTGATAAACACATTGTGTGAAATTTCCAAGTTGCTCTTTGTCAGAACAGAAACCTAATAGCTGAAATGTCAGTCAATTATGGGCAACAAATAATACATTAGGCTCACAATAAGGATACAATAATGGAGTGATATGCAGACAGCGGGGATCACGATAACTAATTCACTCAGAAAATGTCTTGTGTGGCACTGTTTGGGAAACAAAAAAAGTCCTTCATTGCCAAATGTAGCAGACATGAAGAACCTTGCACAGTTCAACAGTGTTGCCGATGAGCCAAATAAATTATCCTGATTCAATTTGGGGTCTGTATATAATGCCATACTTTTCCTACACTTATGCAACAATTGATTTGGTTAACAGTCAGGATGCACTGTGTTTGTTAACAAGTCTACCATCCCTAAATAGCTCATTTATGTCTTGAGATTAAAGCACAATGCTGGCAGGACAGAAATCATAGGAATGCTTATTAATACCAGAGGTTAAATCAAAGGTCTCTGTCATCATCATTACACACGTCACATTAGGCCACGTTTACACCTATGAGTCATGCTTAAAGCAAATATACTGTGGTGGGACTTCAGTCACTAAAAGTATATTGGTATCTATCTTTAAGGATATATTGTAAGAAAAGCATGAAAAATAATTATTATTTGAACATATCTTATATTCCACAAAAAGAGAATACATCCTGCAATCTGAGATACAAAGAAAATCCACTAAATGCTGTTTACACTTTATTGTAATCAAATCTAATACAGCTGCATGTAACTACAACCTAACTTTGATTTCTTAGCAGTATAAGATACAAAAATTCGACCAAATACTTTTTATTGTCGCAATTAGGTCCTGATGACACAGGGGGTCCAAAAAACATTTTATAATTTGAATTTTATTGACTTTTTAAATCATAAACTGACTAATAACCCTTGGTATTCTAGCAATACATTAGTACTGACCTGAGGCAAAACATTTTAAATAAAATATTTTGTGGTGTGACAAATCATGTTAAATCTCCAAATGTTTTATCATTCATTTATTCATTCATTTTCTATACTATAGCAGAGCATCATGGGGGGCTGGAGCCAATTGCAGCTGAAATTGGGAGGCAGGGTACACCATGGACAGGTGGACAGGTCAAGACTCCATTACAGGGCTAACATATAGTACACAGATAAACATCTATTACACTCACATTCACACCTACAGGCAATTTATAGTCAATTAGCCTAACCTGCATGTTTTAGTCTTTGTTCAAACTGTAAACTAATGTGCTCATTAATGAATTTACAGCTGGCAAAAAGAACATCAGTATTCTTTTATGACCGAAACATAGAATATATTATGTCTTTATTTTACAAGTCTTTCAGCAAGAGCACTATAAGGTATGAATATGACAAGAGAGAAAAAATAATTTTCATAGGTGTCACTTGATGTCATGGAATTTCTAACATTTATAGGGGCCCGCCGACAAATTAAAACTCTGATGTCCTGTTGTGCTAGGCATTGCGGGATCATGTAGTTCTCATAAAGAACCCGGTTTGCTGGAGTGGATACCCCAGTGTGTCATTTAGTACTCGTCAGGTCCTCTCTTGCCCTGGTGGCATGATTAAACTTTGGGAGAGTCATCAGATTTGCCGGCACTTGGAGATTAAGCTGATCTCAGACAATCCCTCAAGCAGAGGCAACCCTTCACCATTGTAATGTTATGCTAATAGAGAGATATCTTTCACAATGTAGTAGGTAGCAAGTCCAAATCTATTGCTGTCTCACACTCATTGCCTCTTCTTTGCTCTCTCTCTCTCTCTCTCTCTCTCTCTCTCTCTCACTATCGCTTTCTCTCCGTCCCTCTGTCTCTCTTCTTTTTCTGCCCCCCCCAAGACATTTCTTTAGTTAAGGGCCAATTTTCAGTTTCAGTTAATCTAATCTTGTGTGTGGGACTGTGTGGTTGTGTAACACTGTCTCAACCTTTTGTAAACACATTACAAAGGATATACTGCATAATTTAAAAAGATCACACAGAAGAGTTTTAAGCGGTTTTCCTCCTCTCTTCACGTTTGTTTCTTCCCTTGTATATAAGCTCATGTTGTCCTCCGATTCAATGCAAATTCAAATCCCCCGAAAGGGTTCAAAAGTGCATCTCAAATGTTTGTTTTAGGTATCTGTAGTTGTTGTCTGAGTGGGAATTTATCATTTCAAATATTTGTATTTGTATTATGCACACAAGCTGAGTACATATGCACAGAAGAAATTAACCTCCATACATGAATTAAGACACCATCATATCTTTCTGGGCCATCAATTTCAGTATGAGCTGTTTGTTTTCAGCCATGCTGCCAGCGCTGCTTGAGGGACGGCAATCTCACTTGGTAACTGTGGGATATCAACTATTGGTATAGACTGAAATGTGTTTCTATATATTAAATGTGTGGTTCTCAGAGGATGAACCATATATGTTGGTATACTATCTGCAATGTGAAGACGTTCATGTATTTGTATCATTTCATTTGTTTAGTGTTCAATACTTTACTAAATCTAACAGTTTATTGTGGCTAGCATGGCTGTAGACTCCTCTTGTTGTCCTTTACATACTTTTAGACTTGAGTAAATATATCTTGGACTGCATCACCTCCAGTGTTTTCTAAAGCCGAAATAATATAATCCTTTGACAGAATGATAATATGCAGTCGCTTCCCATGCAATGCTTTGCCTGATATCAAATGAAAGGCAGCCAGACGAGAACAGAGGAGGTTACTTGTATCCTCACACAGACACTTGTTTGCCTTTTTTGTGGTTTGAGATCAAATACAGAAATGTGTTTATTCTGTACAGTGTGTTGATTGAGTGTGTTCAGATGAAAGGTGTGCACATTTCCATAGGTTTGCACTCATGGTGCATTTTTATCATTTTTATTTTGCCTCCAAAAACAACCCACAATCAACTATTTGAAATGAATGTAATGATGTCATTGTAGTTGAAATGACACAATAACAATTTACAATGACAGATGACGCAGCTTGAGGGGGGAAGAAGTGATGGTTGAAATATTTTGACTTCCCTTTGAACCACCTGTAGCATCAGCCAGATGGTGGAGTTGAAAGAGAGTGTGTGTGGGGAGGGACATCTCACTGATTATGTGCCTACTCACTTGAGGGTGCATCTGGTGAATAAAGAGTCTGTTCAAGCTGCGTCTCTGTGAGTGGCAACCACATTTTTTTCTTTTTCATTTTGTAATGTTTAATATGAAGCACTGTGTTTGTTTGATGCATTAGGCATAATGAGGTAGTCTACAAAGATGTCATGCAGCATACTAAGTTGCACCGTTTTGTTGTACAGTAGGACGCCTCATGTTATAAAACTGAATAGCTTCCTTTTTATTTTTTTTAATCCATAAATCAATTACGTTTATGGCAAACATACACAACATGTGTTTACTCTGTGAGTTTATGCAATACCATATTCCATTTTATTTTATTTTCAGAGATATTACAGTGAATGGTTTCCAGTCAAAAACAGGGGGCTCTTTTATTAAACTTCCTGACCTTCATATGTGTGAGATATACCATTACAGGCAGTTAATTATATACTTTGGAAACAGCATTTGACAATACTACTAATAATAATAATAACAACTACAACAACAACAACAACAATAATACTAATAGAAACTGCCAACAGTAGATGAAGTTGCCCAGTTGTAATGAAAATGTTTTCTTTTTGCCAGAAAAGTTGAGCTTCAAAGTTCATTTTTGACCGTGGGATATGTTTAAATATTACAATCATAATATATTATGTGTGCAATAAAGCAATGTATTTGGCTGAATGAATGGGCTCTGGCACTGCTTTGAGCTACGTGCTAATGCACAATGACAGGCTGATGTTAATGAGGTATAATGTTTACCATGTTCATTATCTTAGTTAAGAGTGTTAGCATGCTAACATTTGATAATTAGCCCAAAACACAAACTGCTAAAGCTTATGGGAATCTTGCAAGTATCTCATTATGAAGAATTAAGTTTTAAGTCACTAACCATTGACCTGATGATGGGCTACATGAAAGGTCACAGGGTTAACCAAAGTTATTATATTTCATCCGGATGATGGCATGAATGTCTGAATCTCATAATAACCCATCCATCATCCATCCAACCTCCAGCCATACCCTACTATAACAAGACTACAATAACACAAAGTAGCTGCATTCTCAGAGTTTCCACAAGCCTTTATTAGCAGCATTTAAACCCAAGACAGGTCTTCCTCTGATGAAGACGAGGCTAATAAAATCTAAAGGGAGCTCTTATTCCAGGATGCGAGTACCTCTGTATATTGCATTCTTGTCTATGTGTACTAAATGAATTGTTTTTGGTATCCAGCACCTATTAAGGTTTTGTTGGATACATATGACTATTGTAGCTTAACATTCGGACAAGCACAATTAAATCACAGATAGAAGGTTGAAAACAAATAATTTCCAAGATCCTCCCAGGCAGGTCTAATCATTTGCGTTCACCCACAATATATTAACACATCTTGTAAATGTCGCAGTCCCTTTCCATCATGTCACCAGGCTTAAAAATTCCATCTACATCTCCCTTCATGAGTGAAATGGGAGTGAAATCAATTAAAGATCATAACCTCCACCTTATCAGTCTATTTCATGGCAAGAGCAGGTGGGCCTTGATATTTGTTGCTCTTGGTATTTTTGAGGACCAGCAATCTGATGAACACTCAACCAGCATTTCTATGCTATTTCTGAGCTTAAGCAATTCAATCCTAAAGCTACAGTAGAACTGAGGCTCTAATTTGTGATGTGATGAAGAGAGAAAACCCAGAGCTGCTCCATTGGCAGTGGAACTCACTGAAGCAGTAGATAGGATTTGTGGACTCATAGAAATGATGCGTTGTATTTCACACCCAAATGAGCTTTATTATATTATAGGGCACGTTGTCATCAATCAGAAAAATATCCATTTAGGCGTCCTGAATGCAATTTGTGTCATAAGGAGAAGGTTTTCTATTTAATGAATGTACTGATGTACTGTTTTTCTGATATTATACATCAGCTAACTTGTTTTCAGTGCACAATTAGACACTGAACTCTGCAATCATACAACATACTGCTCTGTCATTTTTTTTTTTTTAGAGGTTTTACAGGCAGTGACTTGTACTAGTTCAAAAAAATGATGCAATGACAAGGAACCTACAATGTAATATAATCACCATCTTGTTCCTTTTGCCTTTTCCTCCTTTTCAAAAGATTTTCACATCTTAACTTGCATTTTTGAACCTGGAGCTACGGAGTCAGTAGCAGAGGGGACGGCACGTGCTCTGATTCTGAGGCTTTTGATTTTTAGGTGGCATACGGTTGAACTCTGAGCTGTTAACATGAAACACTATCCTTCTTCCTCAGGCATTTTTGAGAGGTGAAGGTTACGGAGCTACAAGAGTATGAAAGACCATTCGAGTATATCGTGACTGTTCTGCAGGCGTTAAGTGTCTGCTTGTGTTGGCCTTGGAAGGTACCGTGCAATGCTTTAATTCTGACACTGAACCTGAGGCCTTACAGAACTAAGTAGTGTATCTGGTGTGCAGGTTAAGGCTAATACAATGTGGTCACTGCTGATACAAGTCACTTTAAGCAAGCGATTTTCTACAATTCGAGGAGTTTTTTTTTCCACGTTAACAGAAAACACTTACTGTACTTCACATTTGCTTTTGTCAGATACCAAGTAAAGGGCTCGTGTTGGGAAACCCCATTAAAAAATCTTGGCTGCAAGAAAATATCCCATGATATCTGATATAATAGACAGATAATTAATAACAAATGAGTCACAAACTGCTTCTTCACTTTCGACTGTGAATATTTGGTGCCACAGCAAATTTTATGACCTGATACAAATAAATGAGTTCATTCAAATATGTGTCTTTCCTGCAATAAATGGAGTAAAGGCAGATAATGCCAGTGTAAAATATATGTACAATTTCATCCTCTTGCAGCTGGTTGAAGACACATTTTCGAGCTTCTCATCAATAGAAATTCTGTCTGCTCCAGAAAGCCTTTGGTGATGGAATACATTTGCTGAACTCCCAACCACCTATAAGACTGCCTGACAATATTACCAATTACTGTCTAGTGAAAAGATGGGACATTATTAATATCAAGTGTAAAGACTGATTGTAGTAAAGGAAGTTCTTCATATTCAAAGATGATTTATTTATTATTTATTGGTTGTGTTTGTGTATTTAAACATGCAATTTAATTACGTGAAGCAAAACAAGCTCCTTCCTCCAGGGTAATTTGCTTTTTAATACAATGCTCAATGGGGATTTTAAAATATACAAATAAGCTTACTTTAATTCATTTTAACAATTAAAAATTAATCTGGACGGGAGGAAAAGTGCTGTATTCTGTGACAAATCTACTGGTGTGTAAAAAAAAATAAGCAACACTGCGGTCATAAATCCAAATCTCATTTTTGGTTAATACAAAAGGAGGAGAAAATAGAAAACACTTACGTAAATCAATGAGGGGATTTTGTAAGATGACAGGGACTCCAAAGGTTAAAAAACTGATTTGAGACAAAACTAATTTTAAAACCAAAGTATTTGCTCTCAGCCTCATGAGGAAAGTTAACATAGAACACAATTTAAAATAACAAGGGGAACAGCGCATGGTCAGCAGGATGCCATGCCACAGGAGTAAGTAATATGTCAATGTCTTACTCAAGTCTACTTTGACACATGGGTAAGGATAAATTCAACAGCTGTAGCCCTTCGGACATGGGATGGCCTCCAACCACCAGGTCACCCTGTCATCCCCTGGGAGTACAGACCTCATGACTGACTGCTTGGCACAATTGTAAAAGAATGGGAATTAAAGCATCACGAAGGGAAGAACAGAATTGAAATGGCAGGTGCACAGGTCTCTGTCTCTTGAGAATGCTCACTCTCCTTTTATCCACAGACTGTTTTTCTTGTGCATGTCTATGTGTGTGGAGAGATTGGTAATGTTTTATTTCATGTAATAGGTCATGGGTAGATGAATCATCTAAAATCTGGTGTGTATTCATTTCAAATTCTTTCAATAGCTATAATTTGAAGTTTGAATGCTTATATTTAAGGAAATGAGGCTTCGCTGCCCTGTCAGTACAGATGGTCATCCTAGGTTGTTTTTTTTTTTATATGTTTTTTTGGAAATATGGCAATATGAATGATCCGAATGGAAAGACCCATGTATTGAGATATTTTACTTCAAGTATTAAAAGTAAAAGTAGTCATCGTGCATAATGTCACCACATGTGAATTTTTTTACACTGATGAATAGAAAATGACAGATCTCTACAAAATGATCTAATCTATTTACAAATATGAAATACATAATCTGTTTTACATGTTTGATAAGTAACACGTGTTATGACCTTTGTCTCGTGTGTGTGTGTGTGTGTGTTCCCCTCTATGCCTCTCCCTAGGTACCCCCCTTCCCCCTCCATACAGCTGTGGTGAGTGATTAAACGCAGCAGTGTTCACTCACTCACCAGGGCCTGGTAGGTAAAGACCCAGAGAACTGTGCAGGGCTGGTGGGTGATGTGGCAGCTTGTGTACCAGTATTTGAAGGTTTTGGTTTACTCCTTTTTGATAGGAGGGTGAAGAGTGTTTTTCAACCTTGACTTAATTTAGGTTACATGTTACTGTTGGCTCTGTTAAAGGTGTACCAGTGTTACTCCCTTTACACCTTTTATTAGTTATTGCAATGTAACAGTAGTAATTATAGCTGTGAAATGTAGAAAAAGTACAATATACTATAATAGTATAATATTTCACTCTAAAATAGTCTAGAAGAGGTATATGGAAGTATTCAAGTAAAGTAAAAGTACCTCAGAACTTAAGTATAGTACTTTAATAAATATACTTTTTATTCCACTACTGAGAAAGAGATTTATTATCATAAGAAACTATAACAGCTATATGTATACAATCTTTCCACTTGTGTATTTCTGTTGGATGGCTTTCAATAATATTGCTCATGGTGAATTTACAGATCATTATATTCCTACTACAGCTTTAACAACTTTGCACACATGTAATACAGTATATAGTATTTATCCTATGTTCACTTATGTTCATATTTTATTATAATTACAGTTTATAATAATGTTTTTTTTCTTATATTCTTATGTTGAGCTATTTTATTTCGTAATTTGTTTTTCTGTTTCTTTTTCTATGATTTATACTGTACAAAATGAAGGAGAAAAAAATCTGTATAAATGAGTGGAGAAACATAATGAATGCAGATGCTTTCACACAGATGCACTGCATGGTACAATTACGCAATTAACATCCAATCATGCTTTGTTGCATGTATAAAAATGCTGAGCAGGCCCAGTTTATTCTGAAGATGGCAAGAGGAAAACATCTAAATAAATTCAAGTTCTGCTGTAGGGTGCATTTTGCTGGCGTGGTTTGGGTCCACTTGTCCCCTTATTTACTGTACTAACTCATAAAATAACCATGATGTGTTATATGGGATTAAGAAAACATGCTACATTGAAATACTGGCTTATGGGATTATAATACTACAGTCAGTATGTTTTCTTTTGAAATATCCTTTCTGGTGCACAACGTCTGTTCTTGTTTTGGCCTTTGTGATTCTGCCCACTGCCCCCTTCCACATGATTGTAGTGGTGGCACATAATTTCAACATGTTAGGTGCCATCACGTTATGCAGTGTTAAGAGGTCGTGGTTATTTCATGTATTTCTGTGAGATCAGGTTGACACCCATTTCAACACCCCAGGTTGCCAGATATGAAACACTGTCACACAAACACAGCATGCCGCAGCCGTGGAAGAAAGCAAACAAACTGGATAAACTGAGATAGATTCTGCCAGCGTGAGCTCGGAGTCTGGGAAAGAGGAGACGGGGGGAGACAATTCCCTACAATATTTTAAACACTCGCTGTCAGTGTTTTATGTATACATATTTCCTTTAAGCTGAAACATTTCTATCCTGGTGGGAGGACAGTGCCTGTATCAGTAAGGCACAAGGGTTCACTCAGTGGTTTGAAGTATGAAATAAAATATGAATCCTATGCTATGACCCTCACAGTCACCAGAACTCAACCCAACTGAACACCTATGGGGGATTTTGGACCAACATGTTAGACAGGGCTCTCCACCACCACCTTAAAACATTCAATGAGAGAATATCTATCTATCTATCTATCTATCTATCTATCTATCTATCTATCTATCTATCTATCCTTGGTTTGATCAGGTTTTTACTACCTTTTAAATAGAGCACTGACAAATGTACTATAAATGTTCTTTAATGAAGACAAGATTAGACAGATTAAACAGTACTAAGAGGAGGCAACATTTAATTACATGCTGCTCCCTCCTAAATGCTTATTGTCTTTTACATGCAATAAAGAAAAGTGAAACAATTCAATTTAAAGTCTAAATAAACTGAGCTGTAAACAGAAGCTTCATTTCATTATGTGGTTTAACAGCTAAGTGATCTCCAGAGCCAAACCCATTCTGGTATGCAAAGTTTAAAATGTCACAAAATAGAATATATGTCACCAGCGTGAATTAAATTAGCAATATATATTTTATATTGTTGTTTATTATGCTGAATATGAATGAGTATACTGTATGAATGAATAATTTTCTGTAGCCATTAGGTGCTCTGGAGAAAAAAAAGAAATGTTGCAAAAGACATAGAAACTTGGATTTAACTTTTAAAATCCTTTGATTAGATCTATGTGAGCTCTTTTCTTGAAAGCCAAAGTACATTATTGCTTTTTGAGGATATTGCACTTCCACTTACAGTAGAACTTCCTAGAAACACTGTTCACTCTCGCTCCAGTGAAACCATTAAGGGTAAAACACAATTTCTACCCTTTCATCAATAGTGCTTCTTTTGAAAACCATTATCAGACATGTCAAGAATGTTGTAGAAACTGCGTGAGAAAGAAAGGTCAAACAGGGGATCAAGTGAACCACTGAAAGACTGGATGCCAGTATGAAAGGCAGCATAGTCTGTGGTCGAAATGTTAAATTTACTAACCCTTTCATATTTCCCTGCGCCTGTCACTTCTAAATCGATTGACATGTCTTTTTTTCCTTTATTGCAGACAGACAGTAGCAAGATTACAGGAAATATGATGCCATTAAAGGCATTGCTTTTCAAATCAAAAATTAAACAGACCTATATTTTTTTTATTTAGAATCACGTGCTAAATCTTTTTCTTCTTGTTTAGACAAAGAATTGCGGAATACCCTTTAAGAGTCTAAACAGGGGAGGTACAATTGCTCAATGATCACACAGACTAAATTTAAATAATTATTGTTCAACATATTGTTCTCATTTGTAAGTTGCTTTATGAATTTGACCAATTTGTCTTATTATTTTATTAAGCTCAGTATGTGGATGTGGAAATTGTGATTTAAAGAAAACATTACATCATTATTATCATCCTACATGATGCACATTACATCATTTAGAAGAGAGAATTATTTCATGTAATTATTATTTACTGATAATAACTTGTATTATCTTGCATATTTGGTCAAGAAGCAGCATGGATGACATATGTCGTTTATGGAATTTATCCAAAGGCAGTGAAGTGTTAAACATCTCCAGAGAAAAAATACAACAACACCCAGGTTGTGATTAAGATTCTTGAGCCAACAGAGTGAAACTGTCCTCCTTATATCTGATATCAGATAAGGTCTACCCATCAGCAAGTTGCAGTGAAAAAAACTTGTGGAATTGAAAATGTACTTTGTGGAAGCCACATAACTTCAGCAGTATCACTACATTCATCTAAAAATAGTTCTTAACAATCTGTCCAGTTATAGTGTTGATTTTAAGCATCATTAAGACCTCAGTGCCTCTGTCTTGGCTGTGACCAAAACAACTATTTTTGTTTCATTTATTTCAGTGCAGTTTCCAAGAATATTATAAAGATGTTGTCACCAATTCCCAATGTGAAGCTCAGTCCCTATCACTGCCAGCCCCTCTGTAAGCCTTGGCAGGGTGCAGACTGCCATTTGCTTCCTCTAATTCATGTGGACCTGCCAGCCAGCTGCTGCTTTTCACTTGACAGTGAGGAGTTTCACTAGGAGAGTGCCACACATGTAGAGGTCCCTGCTACTGTATCCCTCTACACCACTGACCTCTATTTTGAGTCATAACAGAGTGAACACAACTGTATCCTGAATCATCATGGCTCCCTCAGTTTGGTAACTCCCTACCTGAGAATCTCAGCCTGTGGCTAAATCAGTATATTGTTATAATCCTTTCTTAAAACTCACCTTTATATGAAACCCTATTTCCATGACTTCCTTTTATAGTTACACTGTTTTTATATGTAGTTTTACTGTTGTTTTTATTCTAAAAGTAGTGATTATTATTTTTGACCTTTAAACTGGGGCGATCAGATTTTTGGCAGTTAAAATTATGAACACAACACTGACATATTCTAACCTTTTCAGTTGGGTTGGCGAACAGATTGTTTGAATATTTATTCATTTAGCAGTTATGGAGCAAAATTGTCTTTCATTTGGAATAGTGCTTTTGTTCACCTTTTGCTCTGTTTTTGGTCTTTATCAACTCCCTAGGGGAATATTGGACTTTTTGGCTACTATACTCACCAGCTCATCACTAACTGTGTCTGTTTGCTGTTTGGTGCTGAGCAAAGAGTTAATACAGTAGTTGGTTGTTTTGAGAGCAGTATCCTACAGAGGCCAAAATGATGCCATGGTAGCTGAGAGTCAACGAAAACAATAAAGTTGCAGTCGGACAGCAGTTTCTTCTCACTTTTAACCTATTTTCAGGGATGTTGTTGCATTTCCAGGTTGGCAGCACTTCTTTGAGTGAGTACACTGTTATAAAAACCTTAGTTACAATTAAATCATAGCCTGGTTAAAGAAAATTTAATGTTATACCAGTAGAACTCCATTTGAATAATGGCCCTTATATATTTCTGAAATAATGCATTTTATAGCAAAACAATGATGAAATAGTTCACTACTGTATACAATATGCTGAAGCTATTATCATAACAGGGAGGTCTTGCCTTGTACATTCAAGAGCGTGTCTTCCCTTTATTGAACAACACACACAAACACCATTCAAAGCTCCTTAACATCTCTAGTTTTTCCACCAGGAAAATAGGAACATACACTGAGAGGGGAAGGGAAGAACCAATCAGTCAACTCCCAGGCACCTGTCCAGCCTCAGCTTAATTGAGATGGGTTTCAATGACAGAGCATTAGGTTGCCTTGACATCCTTTGCTTGGTGGTAATTCTGTGTTGTTTGCCAGGCGAGCAGCAAGCTAGTCACGTAATTGTGACCGCGGCCATTCTTCCTACGACCATAACAGTACACTGACCTATGATGCATTATCACATTAAAGTCATTGGTCATGTCTGTGCAAATCAATCTAGTTTAGAAATGTAATATGTGTCTGGTGGTCTGGGATAAGGGGAAACCTGCAACACGTTTAACTGCATTAGTTATGTATGTGTGCCTATTAAAGTTTAATGGTCATGGAAGCTATTATATGGTCCTATGCTTCTTTTAGTCTGCTGTTATTGTGTTCATGTGTCACACTGTGATGCCCTGCAGTCAGATGTTTCAAAGAAACACATTAAAGAGACATTACAGAGTCTGTGTTTGCCAGGTGCTCTCCTTCAAATGCATTTTGTTAATTTTTCTTGCTGTCATGAAACATGCAGCAGAGAGCACAGCAATTGTCTCTCATTGTAAAAAGACATTTTCTTCAGTTCCATTAGATTGTGCAGAATGGTTGCTTATCTAACGCCAGGTGTTAATACTAGGAACAAAGCTTTATTGTTACTGCAAAGCTATAATCACTGTAATTTTTCTACTTAATATGCAAACACATTTGCATTTATTTGATAGGTTCTGGTCTTTCTAGGATATCAAAGCTAGAGTTGCATAAAGAACAATTTCAGCAACACCAGTATTCTTTTTTTTCTCTGAAGTCAACCCGAACTTCTCTCAAAACCCATATTATTTCTGAACAAAATCATAACAGAGTGTGAAATTACCCCAAGGCCCTCACTGTCTGTGTTCTGGGACTGAGGAGGCATTTGAGGGCACTGGTGCATCCTGAATGGTTGCATGCTGGGCCTGTGCCATCTCTGAGGATTACATGAATTAGAATAAGGTTTGCTGAAGATATCCTGAACACTGAAGAAAATTCATACAATAAGTGTTTAGCTCAGTTGGTGCATTTCAGTCGAGAATGAATGCAATAGTTGGCAAGCGGTCAGGAGAAAGACAAACCTTTAACTTTGTGCTTGAAAAGCTGATCAGAGTTCATGTACTGTAAATAGAAACCTGGCTTGAATGCAAGATAGAAGGTGGTGAAGCAGATATTTTTTATTTTATCCTTAAAAATATTTACAGACAGCTCTTAGTAATACAGTTTTTTTCAAAGGCCTAAACACATTTTCTGAAACACTGTTGCTGTTCTCAAATAGCAATCACCATACCATCTTATACTGAGTCGAACACATTTAAAAGGATAGGAAAGGAAATACTTAGAAATGAAAAACTTGCCAGTTTATTAGGTACACTTAGATCAAACTAATACAACAGCCCAGGCAGTTTATTTAGTCTCCATTGTGAAGGTATGTAGTGCTGTTTAACTTTATTGGCTTACATTGAGAGATGTTTTCTCAGTCATACAATATTTCATTGTTACACATTCAGACAAAGCTGAGCTGGCATTTCCCCTTTCCATCCTTTATCACAAGCTGCTAACAGGTTTAGCTTGTCTGGTGTGTAGGAGATGTTTATGTCCCTTTTTGTCTTTAATATTTTCAATTATCATTCTGCTGATATTTTACCACTTAGACAATAAATATCTCTGGAGAGCTTTAAGGTTTTATACTAAATAATTTTACATATTGTGTCTCTGTGAAATTTGAGATATATTGAGTGCGTGCTTGTATACTTTGTGAGTCCATAACCTTTGCTATCATGCACAATAACTTTTTTGGGCATGCTATCTTACTGTGTCCAGACCATAAAAAAACAACAGCAAAATGGCCAGACAAAGAGCAGAAGGCTTGGAGACTGATAAGGACTGCCACTGGTATTGTAGCCAAGCTAATTAGCCAAAATTAAAATTGGGCTTCAGTCCATATCAGTTAGCTCCAGAGAAGCCAATCTCCCAGGGATCCCACAAGGTGAACAGGCATGGTATTGGCTGCCTGACATCAACAGCCATGACAGCTGAGTGGGTTCAAGTAAAATTTGGAGGCAAATGAAGTATCCCTTTTACGCCCTGACCAGTATGCCAAGCAGCTAGTTTCTCTTGGTTACAGTCAATTGGTTACAGAAATTTACAATTTCGCTCTGAAGCCAAAACTCTACTTGTATCATTAATGTACAACCATATGGACGTACAGCATGTCTGCACTTTCTCAGTAACAACACAACCTCCTGTTTTCTCCGTACATGAAGCACTAAAACATTGTAGTTTAGGCAAATCATATTCATTTTTATGCACAGGCAGTTTCTTTATTCAGAAAATTTTGTGACACAACACACTAGCAAACAAGCTAAGACCACGTAAGGGAATAACCACACAGCGGGTGCTCAGCTTTATTCCTGCTATTATAATATATTTAATTTGGTTTAGTTTATTTGCATTTACATGAAACTGAAAGAATGAAAGAAATGCTAATTCTGTAAGAGAGACGAAGACCCCAGGGTCTTTTAAAAACACTTCACAACAAAAGGAAATTTATGTATTATGCTCACAAATCATGACACAAGTGTATTGGACATCAGTAACCAAATGATAAGATTCTGGGAGCTTCAAGACACTGGGGTGGGGGTGGGGGGGTCCAAAACATGAGCTGCAAAATGAGCTCTCTGAATCGAAATTTTACAACACTAAAGAAAAAAAAGAATCAATACAGTTTGATCAACAAGCCTTAAAACCCATCTGACAAAGTGTAGTGATTTTATGTCATGGTTGAGCAAATATTGTTCTTTTTGTTTCTTAAAGGAGAGAAAATATGATTGTGGTTGTGCTTTGTATTTTGGTGCATCTCCATGTCAGGTCCTGAACCAGCTTGGAGAGCACTTTCCCTTCCAGCTATTCTGCTAAATTTGGACTGTGGCAGAGGCATTGTGGAACAGCTGTAACTCAGTGCTTCTTGGCACACAAACCCCCGAGAAGTGCTTGTTAAATGAATTCATTTAAGGCAGAGGACCAGCTTAAGATGCACAATACGGATCAGTCCTTGTTTTCTAAACCAGACCAAATGGTTTCCCTACTGGAACATCCAATATGTTTAAAGCCACAGAGGACAATATGTGTATTCATGAACTGTGGAGCATATATCATCTCAGGCATCAAATTGTTGACATTTTGATATGCTTCAAAATGCAATATTTCTTTTATGTTTGTGCAAGGGACAAGATGTATTCAAGTTCAGGTTACAGAATGTGGTAAAAAAAAAAAGGTGTTAACCTCAGGAAATGAACTGAAACTGAAAGAGGAAGGATGGAGATCTAAGAGAAGTAATTGGATTGTGACAAGCAAGCTGTGGTGATTCTAGGAATGTCATAGCTCTTTTCTATTCTTTGTGTTATTTCCCAGCAGCACAGTCTACTAGACAGGATATGATTGCTGGTCATAGTTGAGCAATTAATGCTTTACTGCACCTGCAGACATCCCCAAACAAATGGAACTAGATGGAGTGGTACTATAGTCTATTATTATTACTTGCTCTGCAGCCTTTTAGTAGAACTGTCTTAAAGGGGTTTGTTTGTAACCATAAGTTCTCTGCATTCTTCATCTAGTAATTTCTTAGAATCTTTGTATTCTCTATATTATAGGCCTATACTGCCCTTTATTCGATTATAAGAGCAACATTTTGCAACATTTAGAAAACACTTACCAGGGCATATTTTAAGTAAAAGGCTACAGCAGGAAATAAACACTTTAAGTGTGTTTCTGAAGTGAACTAACAGTTGCTATAGCAAACTCTTGTTAGTTGCTATGTATGTCCTGTGAGGCATGCCTTATCCTTTATTCAACAAACAGCATAATAAGCACGTGAAGGTGTGGGGTGTATTCAATAGAGCCCTGTCTCTTGTCTCCTCCAGGAGATGGAGCCAGTTTGCCAACTCTCTCCAGTTCCCTGTGTTTCATTTCACATTGGCATGCTCTCAAATGCATCTCATAGGGATCATAGACCTCTATTCTATTTCTATTATGCAATCCGTTAGCTGCAATTAAGTCTCAGAAGCAAGCAATCAAGCAGTCATAACTAAACATGCCTGCACAGTGAAGGTATTTGTTTAGTAAGGGCTGTGTATCTTCCACTGCACATGAAGACATACTATCCTATTGTATGTCAGCATCTTACAATTTTAGTTGTCATCATCTGAGAGAAAAAGACAGGAACTCAGTGATGGATTTGCAGTCTTTAAAAGTGCAAATGTTTTGACACCATTATGTCTTCATCAGAGTGAAAATGTTAGTTGCAAGTGCATCTCCTGGCAGGACTATAACTAAGATTCAAAAAACAAGAACATGAGCCCAAGTATTGTTAACTGTTAAATTATTAGGTTGTTTTTTAAAGCTGTTGGTTTTTGGTCATTTCTATCTTCCAACAAAGAGGTCTAAGGGTTCCTTGAAAGTTCTCTCTCACACTGCCGGGAATGAAATTCTGATTATTTTGTTCCTTTTATATTCATTGTTTCTTTTATAGACTCATACTGGGTAAAATACAGTAATAAACATAAAGTAATCATCCTCTGATGTAACCAAGATATGTAGGCCTGTCATTGTGGGATGTAATCACCTTAAAATTATTCTCTAAAATATTTAGAAATTGTTCTGTTACCTAGAACAAATCATTTATAGTTTATTTATGTATCTGGTGCAAATCTCAATTTCAGGTTTGCATGGCTGTGTCTGTTTGCTTTCTGTTATTACTCTGCCTTTTAATATCTGAGAGTGTTCAATTACCTACACACCTGTCACACAATTAGATGACTCCTTGTTGAAGACAACATGAAGCACTACGCTGTTTCTGCTGGGCCAGCCATGATCAACATCCTTCACTGATGATTTTACCCAATTACATTTCAATCAAGGAAAGCATGGGGCATAACTGAAAATTGTTACTGATTAGCATAATTCCTTTTATTGAGATTTTATCACCCTAGAGCACAAGTAAACTGAGCTCACACAACTAACTGCACAGTAGGCAGTAAGGCAAAATACTTTTCAAACTACTAAAGAAGAAACCAGCCTGCTGTATTTAAGGAAATTGAAGGAAACACATTCAGTTTAAATCACCTGGGCATTGTTATTCTTGGTAGACCAATCCAGACTGTGAAAACTGAAGCATGCATAGTGTTCACCATTTGGTTAAAAGGGGCAAACGGCATCAGAAGACACAAAAGGCGAAGACTTTTCCACGTCACTGCACAACATTTCATGGGAAATATACCTTCGGTTTCAGATGAAGGACTCTCCCCTCGTCTCAGTCTTTTTGTTTCTTCCCCCCGCTTGTTAAAAATTTAAACAAGCCTGACAATGCCTGAAAAGCTCAACCTACCATGAAAGGATAGGAAACACACAAGAGGAATTTGAAAGAGGAAACCCAAAGAGAAATTGAGAGAAAAAAATCTCCTTTGTAAAGTAACTGCACATTAGCTGTGTGTATAGCGTGTGTTTGTGTGTATGTGGAAGCGAGTGACGTATATAGTATGTAGATGGACAGAGAAAGCGAGAGAAGGAGAGGGAGAATGAAAGTTTAATAGTTTAGAAATGACACCACCTACTTTTTCAGTAAAAAGTGATTGTTCTTTCAAGCTACTGTCATCTAACTGAAAATGCCTTGGATGTTCTTGTTTATTGATCCAAAAATCCTATTTCACAATTTGATAAGCATCCAGTCCGACTGAACAAATACAATATGGACTGTGTCGGAGAACCTTGGGCCAGGTATTCAACCTTTTAGCCTATAAAAGAATAGATTGAGGTTCAGTTACACTCTATAAAAAATATGCTTCATTAAGTGTTTTATATCTGTAATATTTATCGACCAAATCACAATTTTCTCAAGCCACACATTAGAGAAATAACTATTTTCTGAATGTATTAAAGTACCTTTATTGATGTACATACTTTTGTACTCAAGTGTTTTCATTGCTACTTTCAATTTCTACAATTGTAAAGTAAAATATTTGTTACGACCAGCTCAAAAACTGCAACATAAGGAGGGACACGACACCGGGTTAGATGCAGAAGAATACATTTATTTACAAAAAACAAATAAGATGAAGTAACAGAACAAACAAAAAACTGGGTCTTGTGTCAGATATGTGAGAGAGTGTGGGCAGAGGAAGGAGCAACCTATATAAACCCCAGCCCACATCTTCACACAGGTGCCCTCAGCCAGCCATCAGTGAGCTGCACCTAGAACACAAAGACATGAAGCCAACACACACACACACACACACACACACATTCACACATACACACACGAGCAAAACAATAACAAAATGAGATGAAACAAGTTCTATGAGAAATCAAACAATGGTGAATAAAATCATCATCAGTTTTGTATTTTCTGGAAGATGGAGGATATTTACTGTAACATACTAATCTGCAGTATTACTGTTCTATAACAAAGCGTTAACATTAATCTAAACAACAGAATCAGAAAATTACATAATTATTGATATGCACTTGGTTTGATATCATTAGTAAAGGATAGTAACTGTAAACACACCTTTATGTATCTCTCTGTTTGATACCATGTTGAATTTGTCATTATTTACCATTAGTAAAGTCAAACTGAAATGATTGCAAATTGCTTTTTTTTCTGAGTTTAAATTACATATCCTATCCTATCAAATCACTTAATTTTAAACAATATTATTATGAAACAGTGACAGCTCTGTTCTATTATACGGTAAGCAAACATTCAAACTGACTGTCAGCCAGACAGCAGCCTGCTACATAACACAGCCTGCTACATAACACAAACAAAGAACAATCCATTGTAGCTTTCCTGCTTTAAGTGTCTTACCCATGTACAAACATGTCACTTTGGTCGGGTATGGTCTTTACTCTTCAATCTTCTGTTAACATCTGAGCCTCCCAGTTGCTGTCAATCAAATACAGACGCTAACACTCTGCTCTTGCCACTAAGGAGAAAAGTGGAGTTCACGATTTTTCTCCAAATACTTTTTTTCTTGTGTTAATGATGACAAAATATGACATTCATTTAATTTCAGTTTGATTATAAACACATCAAAATCAGCCAGAAAAGAAGGTGATTTGGCCTACACAGTAAATTTTGCAGTGTTAAATCAACACTTAAAGAGTTAAATTTAACACTATCTCCGAGTGTATTTGGTCCTTATCGGAATTGGTGTTAAATTAACTCTTTCCACAGTGTTAAAATTTCAGAGTAAAATCAACTCAATATTGAGTAAAAAATTAACACTGGCTAACACTGTCCAGTGTTAATCAAATTTAACACTACAGCTTAAATAACTCCAAAAGTGTAAATTTATGACTCTTAGCAGTGTTGATAAGTTACTCTACTGTGGTGGCAAATTAACTCTGATTCTAAACACTTTTTAACACCACATTGAGTTACTGAAGGTTAACACTAGAAGCTCATTTAACTCTAATAAGTGTTAATATTACACACTGCTGAGTTAATGATTTACACTGTTGCTGTGAAAACCCAACTCAGATAGAGTAAAATCCTAGCAGTCATTAACACTGCACAGATAAATATGTAGTGTAATTTTTACACATTTGTAGTGTCAAATTGCTTCTATCCACAATACTTTGAAAATGTACAGTTGAATAAAAACAAATTACTACAAAAATGCACTTAACCACTTTTATTTGTAAAAAACAAAAGTGAATAGTTCAATACAATGGGTATGCCTGCCGTGCCAGGCACCCCAATACAACATGTTCACAAGTTACCATAAAAATGCATTTAACATCTTTTTAAACTATACAAAAGGACATTTTCAAGCATTTAACATTTGTATGTTGAACATTTAGTTGTACAAAGGCATTTTAACATGATGTGCTTAAAAAAAATGTGAACAGTTGTGGAATGGATGTGCCTGCCGTGCCAGGCACTCCAATACAACAACTTGTTCACATACACCATTTACCTAACACTGCCACCAGTTAAGAACCCTGACCTTAGGTCTGCATAAAATGGCAATATGGAACAACATACAAGGTGTCAGTACTGCCAGTGTGTTTGGTATTTAAATGTTTCCTGAACCCAGAAAAAGTTCCAAGCACACGGCCACATCCAGTCTCAGCACATTTAAGACGAAGATTTTTTCCATCCAGGTAACCATGAACTACTCGTAAATGCCTAACAAGTGTATTTGCACAAGTTAACTCAGTCTGACAAACAAAACACTTCATGTCAAACAGATTCCCTCAAGTACTAATGCAGCAACCTAGCCCGAACTTCTGCAACACGGGGACTTTCCTTCACTTTGCCAACATCTATGTTGTACACAGTGGTTTGGATGAACGTGAACATGTTGTACAGCATAGGGTTGTATGAGGTGGCGAAAACATAGTGCGCCTTAAACAGTTCGTCAAAGGCAGTGAGTGAGGAGGCCGACCTGCATGGGATAGCATCTTTGTCAAGCACTATGAAGAACTGGTGGACTGCTTTCTTCCTTTGTCCTACAGCCAGGAGGTAGGGTTGTGTGCTTACTGTGATGGAATCAAGATGTTCTTGGAGGTTGGTTCCCGTCTGAGAAAACAAACACATGGCAAGTCTATTACAATTACATGCTTGTAATATTACACAAAAAATACACAAGTCAGCTTCCACCTGTAGGTGTGTGATCAGGACGTGCAAAACCAAAGCTCCCTCAGTCAAACATAATTGAATAGACTGTTAAATAAAATTAGGAACAACTACAAACCTTCTTGAAGACCACAAGATGCTTCTCTGCTTGGGAAGCAGAGACCTTTCCTGGTCTCTTACGACCTTGGGCAGAGGGGGGAATCAGGTGTAACAGCAGCAAAATAGAGCAGAGGTCACTGTCCCAACCTGTAACAACACAAATTTAATGTTAAGTGGACCATCAATGAACTTTTAATTCCTATTTATTGTCACAATACGTTTTTAACTATTTAACTTATAACTGTTTTTAAATCTGTATTTATTATCTCCTTTAAGTCAATGGTGCCAACATTAACGCTAATACTATGACTCTGGTTTTGTAACAGAAAGTGATCTGTCTTCAGGCCAATCATTAGTCAGAGCCACAGTGAAAGCGGGCTTTCACTATTCGCATTCATTATTAGCTTCCACAGTTTCATAAAACATCTAAGCATAGGCTAACTTCAAAACAGTCTGATACTTGATTTTATAACATCAAGCCTTTGTCAATGTTTGATTTTGGTTAAAATGATCTTTTTATACATTTTTTAATGAAGGTCTCTAGGATGAAACTTTCAACCACCGAACAATTTTTAATATATGTCTGGTGTCCATACGTTAACATTGACAAAATGATGATTCTTGAACAAACTGAATCTAAAAGGTCCACACACTGCAGTTAGGTGTATGGCTGGTATGAGATGAACTGATGATAGGTGACCTGATTTCAGAGACAAACATGACTGAAAATGCCCTTTAACACTAACAGGATATAATGAAACACACAAAACAAGTGTAGCCAATGACATGAGGAAAAAGTCTTACTTGTCATCATGTCGTCATCCACGTCAATGCCATCCTCAAGGGCATCAGCTGCCAGGAGGAGGTCCTCAAACTCACTGGTGGATGGAAGCTTTCGGCATTGCTGGATGATCTTTTTTTTGAATGTTGTCGTCCATTTCTCGAGAAACTTGCCAGAGACATCCTCCCCAAACATCAAAACAAAATCCTGCTCCACCTAGAGTGAGAATAATGGAGAACCTTCAAGATTTCATAGTAAGATTAATTTAGTTAATTCAGCTTAATTGTTTGAGATTATCACTAAAAGACACTTCTTACATAATTATGACATTATCAAAATACAAAACAATTACCAAGCCTTTGACATCTTTGAAACGTGGAAAGACAGACAGAATGTTGCTTGACTGCTGTGGGTCAAGGATCATGTTGCGACGGAAGTCAAATGTCAACTTCATCTTTTTTCTGATCACGTCCTCATCAGCTGAATGTTTAATCAGTGCGATGGCTTCCTTACACTCATCTTCACTCAGAACAGTCTCTGGAACAAACTGAGTCTCTCGTTTGGCAGCTGGTCCTCCAAGCCCATCTCCACGAGATGATCCTTCAGATGATGCTACACAATATGGGAACATATCATATTTTGACAACCATATCAAATTCATAGGCAAAAAACTAAAATAAACAAAACAAGTTTCAGACCTCCATATGACGATCGTCTGTCTCTAGCAGTGGATCTCTGAATAGTTTTAATCCTCCAGGCCAAGTACCCAGTGCCACTCTCGCCATCATAATAATGCTCCTTGGAGGGTGAAAGGAAAACAAAAACAGACACTCCATTAATGATATCTTTTTTAAAGTTAATGTACTTCAAAATAGGGCTGGGCTAATATAAAATATTATATTAGCCCAGCCCTATTTTATAAAATATTATATTAGCCCATATATATATATATTGATATTTAATCAAAATGTTTCACTGTAGCATTTAACATTATCACTTCCATTATAATGTGTGACTTACGTAACCGGTCTGGGAGAATGGATCACTGAGGTAGGGGAATAGGCTCACAATTCCTCTGGCATACATTTCTTTCACATGTCTGGGTGGTGATGTACTGCAAGATTTAAAAAGGTTAGGATTTCTGAATTGTATACACTGAATTGAACAAAGATTTGAATGTAATCAGCTTGAGCTAACTAAAAATATTTACAAATTACCCATGCTTCTCTGTCATATCAGCTGCCAGTATGTTCACCATTTTCCTTCTGGTTTCATCCGTGAGTGACTTGCTCCGATTATATTCATTTATTACGCGTTCCCCACCAGGTTTCTTGGTAAGAATGCCTTCCACCAACTTCAAAGAAAGGGCAAAATAATTCTGTATGCTGTGAATATGTCCCTTTAGAATGATCTTTTAAAAAATTGTCATTAAAACAACATTCTTTTTATGGTCTTGGTGACCTAAAATAATCTGTTCGGCTCTGGTGTTTGTGTGTTGATTCTTACATGCTTGGATTCTGTGTCCAGCCTCTGTCGTTTACCAGAAGGACTCTCTGAAAGGATTTCTGTATCTTGAGAACAAGATGAATCAAGGGATTGTGGTTCAGACTCCTGACAAGAAGGCACCGATGATACAAATTCTGACCATGATAGGAGAAGCAGATGGAAGAAAAAATATTAACCACAAGGAACTAACAAATCCATTAAATACTGCAATATAAATTAGAAATGTAAATGAGACAAACCAGTGTCATATTTAATGGTTAGCACTCCAACTGAGGGATCCTTAATGACATCCTCAAATACATCATAATCCAACTCAGTCCCTGAACTGTCAACAACCTTCACACCATCCGTCACTGCTGGTACACCAAACTTTGCAAATGCTACAAGAAAAGACAATGCTTGTGTTAACCAGACTTCATATTGGTCAAATACTCACACATATACAATGAACAAACATCAATAACTTTGTGTAAAATGAAACTTGTATTTCTACTTTTAAAGCAAAGAAAGCATGCATTTAAACATACCCAGTGTAATAGAGATAATAACTAACAATAACAAGAGTAAAGATAAAGTAAAATGGTATTGGTACAGTTACTATTAACACTTAAAAGCTTCCACTGGAAAGCTTAATTTTAATGTCAATGTCCTACCTGCAATCAAAAACTCTTTCAGGTCTGGCTCTGTTATCTTAACAAATTTTTGGACATCACCAAGTCTGGCCTTAATCAACATGGCTTCTGCAACACATAATTCCTTAGTCAGAAAATGTATATGCTTATATTATGATTAGAAAAACACAAATATAACAGCAAGTGCATGGTGCATAATCTTAACTGCTCTTGCACTGATGTAGACATCCACTCTCAGAAGTTTCTATTTGGATTAACTGGTGCCACACAGCTAACACAGCAATGAACGGAGCAAAGAAGCCCAACATGACGCTAACATGTGCTGCTTCAGTCCTCTGTATCAGCAGACAGTGTAGTTTCAACATGACTCAGTAATTAAGACGCAGTAATTCCAAGATCATTTAAGTTATTTAAATTACCTATTTTTGGGAATTGACGGACAGAAATCCCCTGTTGCGAAGGAAAACTTTGATCCAGACCCACTGCAGCATTGCGCACAGCTTATTTTTTAAATTCAAAATAAAATCCATGGGTCTGTGTTGTTAACATCACCGTAAGATAGACTAAAAAATAAAAATGTGATGCTGCTGATGTGACCAAGCTGGAGGAGGCACATGGTCAAGTTCTCAAACACGTAACGTTAGCGTACAAACTGATTCTCTGAGCTTCATGTTATCATATTATTGCCCGTAAAATAAAATGACTGAATATAACGTTAATGTGTAATACCTTGGCGCAGAGCAATTTATATCACAGTGTGGCCAATATCAAAGTTAACTTTAGAGCATCAACGTTAGTTATTAACACGAAAGTTCACTCTTTAAGCCAACTCCTGTCACCAGCACAGGCAAATGCTATGTTAATAAAATGTTCGGTAACGTTAATTAACTGGTAGATTTGAAAAATAATTAAAGAAATAAGCATATGATTAAGGACTAAGGACCAAATAATTAAAGAAAGGAGCATACCCTAACGTTAACGTTTTCAGCCCAGTATAATTTTCATCAGAACTAAATTTATGTGTAATAAAATAAAACTATCATATTGCTAATTAATTACCTTTTGTGACATGGCAAACGCGCGCGTTTTAAGCTAGGTAATTCACTCAGTCGTTAGCCGTCTTGAATTTGATGGATACAAGATACAAACTCCGTGAAAACACAGAAGCCAACACAATTTCTGTTGAAAATGCCTTTTTTTTTAGTTTTTGCTAACATAACATTGAGTTAATATGTTTAAATAAGAAACTTACCTCTGTTGCTGGATGGTGAGAAAATGGCGTCCAGAAAATTTTTCATCCGATTGAACTCGGAAAAGGGTGGGCGGAGCTTTCCAGTGTCGAATTAACACGACCTCTTTTAACTACGTAAATTTTCACCAACACTGGGGGGAAATCTACTCAATCTGTTGTTGTAAAAACTCTGAAAGAGTCAATGAACTTTGACACTGCATATTTAACACTGCAAAATTTACTGTGTAACAGGAAGTGATAACATGAATTGACAAATTTGTCTTATTCTATTATCACAGACTGAATAATGATTGAATGGGATGTATGACCTCACTTCTACATTTACACATGTGAATATAACATGTATCTGTACAATTTCACACACTAATCTACTTTTTTTGTTGTTATTTTTACCTTTTCTGTGCTCACTTTTTTGTACTGTGCTGTCAGTTTACATATGTGAAATCCTTGAGAGGTGTGAAATGTCAGTTGTCAATGTTAAACCAATGTCATCAAAGCAAATCCCTATTCATTTATTGTATATGTCAATTAAAGTGACTGATATATTGATTCCAGTACTGTATATGTGATCCCAAATGGATTTAAGAAATGCAGATATATGTTCCCGTATTTTAGATGACTCCTTCTAAAGTTCATGATCCAGTCAGTGTCTGCATTGATTGCATCCACTGTTACCACCTGATCAATCAGAGGCACCTTCCCTTCTCCCTGGGTATTGATTACCATTGTGTGCCAGACACATGATGGAAGAGATTCTGTGTTGAAATGAACACTGCACTTTCTATGATGCATCTCAGCTGCATCGACTCATTCATGTAGGGGGTGTAATTGTTTTTGGTACATTCCCAAAGATCAATTAGAAGTCTCATTAGAAAAGGTTACTTTGTCAGTTTATTTTATATGGCGCCAAATTACAACAGAGGATATCTCAGGTCACTTTTCAAATAGAGTAGGTATAAACTGTACTCTTTTATTTACAGAGACCCGACATTACCCCATGAACTCCCCTTTAATGGGAAAAAACTTGAGTTGAACTGTGCTCAAGGTTGGTGGCCATTTGCCTTGACCGGTTGGTTTGAGCTAGGAGAGAGACACAGAGACAACAACAATAATAGAAATATGACTAATAATAATAGTGGTAGCAGTGGACAAATATGACTAATAATACCAGTAGTACCAGTAGGCGTGAAGCTGGACCAAAGAACAAAACTCGAGGGAAGATGCCAAGTTACTAACATGCATAAATGGGGCACGGACCCAAATTGGAAGATGATTCCACATGAGAGGAGTCTGATAGTTGAAGGCTCTGTCTGCCATTCTAGTTTTGGAGACTCTAAGAACCACAAATAAGCCTGCATGCTGAGAACACAGTGTTCTAGTGGGGTAGTAGGTTACTATGAGCGCTTTAAGATATGATGGTGCCTGACCATTAAGGGCTTTGTAGGTGAGGAGGATTTTAAAATCTGTTCTGGATTTTACAAGGAGCCAGTGCAGAGAAGCTAAAATGGGAGCAATATGATCTCTTCTCTGCATGTTGCACCAGCTGGAGAGATTTTAGAGACTTGCGAGGGCAGCCTGATAATAAGGACTTGCTATAATCCAGCCCAGAGTTTAAAAATGTGTGGACTAGTTTTTCTTCATTTTTTTGAGACAGGATATGCATGATTTTTCGGTGAGGAAAAGTACATGAAATTTGTTTTATGTGGGAGCTAAAAGTACATATGGTGATCAAAAATAACTCCTAGATCATCCCTGTGGCACTGGAGGCCAGAGCAAATGCCACCTACGCTATTATAAGATAATCATTTCTAAGGTGTTTAGGGTCAAGCACAATAATTCCAATTTGGTTTTGAAGTTTTGTTTGTGGACATTTTCAGGTAATCCAGGTCTTAATGTCATACTTGAAATACAGGAAATGTAACTGATTGGCTTTGATAAATATAATTGGGTATCATCTGCATAACAATGACATTTTTGGAGCGTTACCTAATAATATTACCTTGGGGAAGCATTTATACGGTGAATAGTAGCGATCCAAGCACAGAACATTGTGGAACTAACTTTTGCTTGCATGGATGATTCATTGTGACATCTATAGACCGGAATCAAACTGATAAATATGACTTAAACCACCCATTGTAGTTCCTTTAAAGTCAAATAAATGTTCAAGTCTTTTTTTAAAAATTTGATGGTCGATGGTGTCAAATGCAACACAAAATCTAACAAGACAAAAACTGTATCATCACTGCTTAGAGCTACACAAATACACGGATCAATAGAATTATGTATTTTTGTTAGCCTGGCAAAGCGCTGAAAAGGAATAGGGTGGTTTTTATTTTCCTCTAGTAATGATGACTAATAGGCAGTTTTGGCATTGTAGAGGGCCTTCATATATGTTTTAAGCTAGCTTGCCAGACCAAGCGAGGTTCTTCCAGTTTAGTGGAATGATATATTCTCCAAGTTGTCCCGATGACTGCTTTTATTTGCGAGTTTTGGAGTTATACCACAGAGATCTTTTGTTTTATTATCTTCTTTTTTTTTTAAAGTAATGGAATCGAGTGAGCCAGCAGCACTATGAACAAGATGATTTGGTTGTGGGTATAAATGAAAGCTGCATAAAGATGCTGTTATTGCTACTTTGTCTGTCATTGTTGTCTTTATATTTGTTTTTTATTATTAGGTTATATCCTAAAGTGACAATGTACATCTTTCTGCTATATTTTTATCATCATGCTTGTTGGTGTGGCCAGTGGTGAGGTGACTGAAAAGGGCACGCATCATGCAAATTTCTAGGTCTATATGTATATTCTGGGGCTTTGCTGGGAGATCTTTGTATGATTTACAGTTCACATAATTCTTTATTCAGAACAGAAACCCCTCTGGTACATATTGGAGTCTGCATCCAATCTGAAATAGTGGATAACACAAACAACCCTTAGAACAACCTTAGCAACAAAGACCACAGAAGATGCATTTATGGGCTTTTGAGTTCCAGGGAGCATTTCGATATCCCCTTTAAGCTTTCAAGATGAAACTCTAAATGGAAATCATGCCAACAACAACAATGCAACAAGATAAATAAGGCAAGGAACACAGGTGCAAGATTCATAGTGCAGATCCTCTACGTTGATCTCAGTGCCTGTGGTGGCTTTAGAATGCCAGTTACCTTCAGGCAGGATACAGTATCAAAGTTGACAGCTCATCAGGATGAATGACAAGTGTTGGGGCATGAACTTGCCCCACTGAGAGTTGGGAGTTAAGAGTGGTAGCATTGCACTTTTCTGCCTGAAGGCGAAAAGTTGCATATTGTAGCTTTAAATTTAAATTTTATATCGTCATTAATGTGTTGCAGGAGTTTTATGCCCTCTGGGCCCACAAGCCCTATTTAAAACTCATTGCATCAATTTAGAAATACATAGCCATCAATTAGAAATTCCTTCTAAAACCCTAAACAAGGTTATGGTAGATTAGTTGTATTTCATCAAACTACTGCAATATCCAGTATGTATTTGCAGTATCAGATGTGCATTGCAATTTTACAAACACCTGTAACGTAATCCATTACAATAACCCTGCAACAAACAGAGCCTTTGTGAAGCTTAATGTTTTTAGTGCAGCGGAAGGTTAGATGGAGGCAAAAAGGGGTCACCATGTTCTATGATTGTCAATGAATGTGATACTTTCTCTGTGTTTGATGTTTGGTTGTCTTTGTAAAAGCATTTAGGTCAAGTGGAGGTGGAACAAAGAGCATTTTCTGCTGATTTTAAAGACCTTCACCTGCCACACACTTGACATAAAAACGCAACCCTTTGATCCAAATGTTAAGAACTCCAAAACCAAAACTTAAAAAGGTAACTCTAAAACCTACCATCACCCCTGAATTTATCGACAGGACTTTTAATGCATGCAGACGGGTTTTTGTATTAGTAATGTTCTATTTCAATCACAGGAGTTTGCCGACCTGCTGCTCCTCTGAGTGAGTCTGACTCTTATTGCAAAAGTTTGTTAAATGTAATGTTACTTGATTACGATACCTGTTTTAGAAGCAGTGTTTTGATTTGTTTGTCTATTATTGATCGGTATGCTCTTAAGCGGCCGGCAAAGTGCAGCATGTGGCTAGCATAAGTGCTACATATATCAAGTGCATTTTAATTGCACGTAGCTCAGTAAGTTTGTGTATAAATAAATGAGTAATACTATGCGGGCCGAATTTCTGTCCTACAGTGTAATGTAAACATAGCACATAAACAGAACCCTGACTCCTCAGCCTCCAGAGGAACCATTAAAACACTAGCACTTCACATTATATGACAGAGAGGTGCTTAATCCTATATTTTTATTGACGTTGATTTCACACTCGCTGCTTATAAAGCTACATTTTGAAAGCTCTATCTTGATTTTTTTTGTGATCGCCTCCTTTTAAAAGGATGTGTTCCTTATGGAAAACTTGACCCATTTGAACTTAATTTTCTTTCCTTATCAGCCAGCCCAGGGAAATATAATGAACAGGAGTATTATATTGCTGCTACTATTCTTATGTTTTTTATAACGACCAACAAAATGCAATTATAGCAGTATGCTGAAACTGCAGATTAACATATGCTGCAGTACTGTATGAAATACAGGGTTGTTAGCCCAATATAAAGTTCTCCTAGCAGCAGTCTTACTTATAAAATGAAGAAATCATTTCACATCAACCCGCCACAGAAAGTTTTACAATGTTGGAAAAGTCTGTAGAATGAGAGTGCAAATGACAAACCCCCTTACTCCGTTTCAATTAAATATCTGCAGCAGACAATGAGTTCTCGGGCTGTGTTTCATTTCAAGCAAAAGGCATTAACTGAATGAAAGAAACCATGGTTACCACTGAACTCTACAGCCTCTGAGCCCTTTGACTGAACCTCTCTGAATAAGACTTCAGAACAAGCCCAATCGTTTTAGACTGTGTGAAATGAGCGTGCTGCTTTTCATATCAAGAGATTCTCTATCCTCTCTATACAGTCCCATGATTATGGGAACTGCAGCAAAAACATCTAATTTCACTTGTAAAATTACATCCTCTAGAACCTATAATTACAATAATCTCCTGAGGGCAGAAATAGTTTTCTCCCAAATCATTAACCTTGGGCATCTAAGCCTCCGCTGTTGTATTCTTACCTCTATTTGTCAAGGTTAATTGTTTTGCTGACCACATATGCTCTTTATCAGCACTTCACCACTACCTTACCACTTCAACTATCAGCTCCTACCTGTAAGTGAAGTATACTTGAAAGGTTTGACTTCAAAATGGTTGATCAAGAGCTTTAATCAATTCAAAGCCAGACTTTGGATCGTCTGTGCAGTCAGCGTGTTGTGTGTGCACCTGTGTCTCAACTCTGTATATTTCACAATGGTGGGTTGAATTATTGATTTGACACTTGCTTTGTGCCACTTCGTATACATTCATGCCCTGACAGTCGGTTTGAATGATGTGAAATGCTGACATTCCAGTTTAGCCTGACTCAAATAGCTCAGTCTGCGCAGCATTCTTATACACTTTAATTTACACCATCCCGTCTCGAATGAGTCAACTCCTCCAGATGCAGCTTAAAATTAGATTAATCACCGGGGACTGCCACGTTGAGATGAGCCGTCCACCTGCCATCGGAAATGTGCCATATCAATCAAACCCAGCACACTAATGATCATCTACCAGAAGTTCCTTCAGAGGGGAATTGTCGTCCCCCTGGCGCAGTCATTTGCGTCGATCTACGACCACAAGCGCATTTGGCCTCCTCCACAGCCCTAATGGCTGTGCTGCTTTGTCGCCTGCCGATCTGCTCTACTCAGCTAAAGATTAATTCTCCCTTTCACTGTTGAAGTTGAAGAGTCTGACAACGTTCTCTATGAATTTGTCCCCAAGCAAAAAGGAGCCAGAAATTGTGAAAATATGCAGAAATAATATACTGGAGAGGAGGCACTTAAAAGCAGGTGAAAGACAAGTGACCAAGTGAAGTTAACTGGCAATGGAGGTAGAGAGAAAAAAAAATAGCAGCTAATGAAACTCAAAATGTGCCTGCACAGACTGCATATATAGCCTGTCTCCTAAACTAAAACACAAAATGGTGAGTAGTTAAAAAGGAATAAATGACTAGCAAATTAGCAATGTCCTGATAATTAATAGTTAATAAGTAGTTCCTCAATAACTAATTGACTACTAAAATACTCATTATTTACCAATTACTTACTAATTGATCAATTAACAAACCAGAAACATCAGGATTCTCTCAATATCAGTAGTTACATATTAGTTTTGGAGTATGACATTGTACTAGGGGGGCACAAAGAGAGTAATGGTAAAGGCAATCATGAAGTAAAGAGGGATTACATAGTGAAGAAGAATGACATAGTATCTCAGTATGATACACCATACATACACCATTCACAAAGACCATATAATGTATCTTCAAGTCTAGTCAAATCAAATCATCATTTTCTACTATATAATCCTTGATTCAGAGTTATTCATCAATTATCATTGTTCCTTCCTCACTGCTTCTTCTATTGTTTCTTAACCATTCACAGTTTTGAGTACTGCATTGTGAAGTGTTACCATTAATATTTAATAGTAAACTTCATTGCCTATGCTGGAAGTAGTTTGATGTCCACAGTGCAGTAAAAACTAGGGGTGTGGAGGTCCAGCTTTAATTACACATCTTGGATTCCCATCTCACACTATTCAGTGCTGACATTTAACCAAGAGTATGATGAGTATTCTCCTCATTAGGTTTTAAATTCTGTTGAGATTCAAAGATGTAATTCATTATATGTGACACACTGTCTTCCTGTATGTCACAATGTGAGGTTCATGCGTTCTTGTCTGTGTGACTGATGTGTTTGTTAATAGGCATTCACCTGTTAACAGAAACATGTCACATTTTCACTTGTCTATCACAATATAAAGTATTTAAAGTAATTATTTTAATTGCATTTAAAAAAATCAACCTACTTTGTGTGCTTATCATATATTATTATTCAACATAAACATTCTATCTGATAATTAAATGAAAAGGATGCATTATAGAACCCCAAAGTGTATTACTAATAAAATATATGAAGGTGAATGTAATGATTTAGCTTTTTTTTCTTTTCTTTCTTTTTTTGTTTGTTTTATTGTTCTGTTTGAGTTTTATATTCTATATTTTTCTTTTTGTAAAAAAAACCCATGAAAAGTCTAAAACCAACAATGTATTAGTTTCTTAATAAAAGTGGGGAAGTCAGAAGGCATTAATGCATTCTTTCATCTGTGGCACTCAGCCCCAAGTGAGTCATTCATTTTAATTTTGTTTTGAGTTTTTTTTTTGTTTTTTTTTGTGTGTGTGGGTGTTAATGTAACAACTGGGCACTATACTTTTCTGCAAACCTTACTCAGCTAAACTCTACATAAGGTATTTGCTGGGGACTATTTTTAGCTGTGAATTAAACGCATGAGTGAGGTACTTAGTATTTACAGCAATGGGACACTATATGTGGGATTGACTCTAAAAACAAAGAAAAAAGTGCCCATGTCCATGCTAATTAAGGATCACCCACTGCAAGAGTGGTGCTCAATGATGTGTTTTTAATAGATTTTCGACCACAGTGGAGGTCTATGGCACAGAGCAATAAGATATAACAGGTTTTGGATATAAAAATGATGCCTGTTAATAGGATCAGTTCAAAATTGTTTTTTGTATTTTCATGGGATTTTTGAGTAACACAAAATATAGAATATTGCCAACCTTATCTTTTAAGGTTGATTTTAGAGTAAAGCTGATATCCATCAATGTGTTGGGTTATTCATTCATTAAACTGATGCCTTTATTGTAGCTGCAGAAATGTATATCTTATCATGTCATGTCCTTGTTGAGAATGCTTATAAAGCCTGTCTGTGTGGTTTTCATCTTGGTGTTCCAGTTTCCTCCTAAAAACCACAGACATGCAAGGAAGGTGAAATGGAAAATGGTGAAATTGCCCGTAGGTGTGAGAGTGAGTGTGAATGTTTTTCTTCTGTGTATGTGTTAGCCCTGTGTTAGACTGGCAACTTGTCCATTGTGTGCTCAGCCAATGCATGATGGGACATCAATTCACTGTTTGACCCCTGTCCTCCGTACTAATCTGCAGTATACTGTCTTCTATTTTTGTCAATGCAAGTGCCTGAAAATCACCCTACCTTAGTTAAAGTAGACAACGCTACAGTTACTTAAAAGCTTGTCATTGTCAAGAAACTATGTGGTAGTTGAGTAGCTTCTGTGTACCAAGCCTCAGATAGTGATAACATGAAAGTTCAAAGATTTTTTCTGTAGCATTGTGCCCGCTCAAATTAAGGTAGAGTGTTCAGTTGTACAGCAGAAGTACACAAAATGGAATATCATATATAAATATTAACTTAATCTTAAATAACAACACTTCCTAGAGGTCTCATAAAAGGTTGGATACCAATTAGCAGCATTTGTCAGTCAGCTGTAAAAGATCTGATAATCATTACTTTCAACAAATCATTTTTTATTTCATCCATTAAAATGTGCTATAATGTTTTTCTTCATAGTTTTCCTTCATTTTTAACATAACTGTTTAATGTCAGCACTATTATTATATTAGGTTGTTTGTGGGCTGTGGTACATATTTAACAAGAGATTTAAAGGTTAGGCTGTGATGGTTTGCAGAGGGTTGGGATTCCATACTGATGAAGGTGCACTGTTGGCCCAATAATGAGAACAAAAGGATGCAGATGCTGTTAGACGTAGCCTTTGGGGAAACTTGGAGCTGAGAAAAGCCAGGCGACACACGTGTTAATGTGTTTCCAGAGAAACATAAGACAACTAACAGCTGAACAGAGGCCACACCATCTGTGCCCAGACTTCAGGTGCATAAATCAGAAAACAATAAACATTTTGGGATTTTTTTTAAATTCTCTTTTTTTGATTAAGACACATCTGATGATTATCCTTTCTAAGTCAAAATGTATTTATTAAATTCTAGCTACACGACACAATTTAATAAAATATCTCTAATTTTCAAAATTGTTGAGTGGTGATACATTTTACATGATTGATTCTTAAACTTAAAATAACTTGGTTTGACGCATTTAACAATGCAGCAGTTATCATAGTTATGTGTCCTGATTAATTGAGATTCAGCTTAATGAGACCAAACGTCATGTGTATTACTAAAATGTGTGGAAAAAAGTTCTTTGGTGTTACTGAGTCACTGGTATTGGTCAAACACCCTGTTAAAGCCCATGTGGGTTTTTGAAAGAAGAAAAAATGCTGGCACTTTAATTCTTCATCCAATCAGTCAATGAATGAATGACAAAATCAATCAATCAATCAAACGCTATTTATAAAGCACCTTTCATACAGGCTAGTGTAGTTCAAAGTCTGTTACAGTTGATTGACAAGCTGACAATAAGACAAAACAAGTGACAGCATAAAGAAAAGGGTTTTTAATTCTGACACACACTCACACACACACACCTAGTTTGTCTGTAATGTTTCACATTTAAACCGCCTCAGAAAATATGAAGTGCTGTTAGCGGAATGCTTCACAGGGTAGGTCTAGTCTCCTGCTCTAATGAGATCAACTCAATTATCAACACATGGAGTGACAGTTTCTGCAAAAACCAAAGGTCAGGCTGAATGATTCACACAAGCACACCCCTAGCTTCCATGTAGTGCATCGTACGTGTGTGTATGCGAAAGTATTAAATGTTTAAATGTGTCTCTTTGATTTAACCTTTAAAAACGTTATATTCCAAATCAATTAGCTAAATTTCAGTGCTGTCAACAAAAAGTGGCTGATAAAGTGTACAGCCAACTCACTAGGAGTAGATTATTATTTGAAAGTAGTTTATGTAAAATTAGTGTTTGGCATCTAGGCTCTGACCCACAAGAAAACATTGATCTCACACAGCAGGAAGTGGGGAGTGACAATAATAACTTCCGCCCAAAACCACATTACATTCATAGCCCAGTGCCAGCCATTATGACAAATCTGTTCTGTGTGGGCCTAGGTACCAACTGCCATGTGGCCATTCCCCTGCTAAGCACCCCCAACCATGAGGGGAATATGCTAACGAGTGACACTGCTATGTGTGGGCCTAGGCACCAGCAGCTGGGTGGCTATTCTCCTGCTCGGCACCTCATACCATTAGGGGAATGTACTATCTAATGAAATAAGATGTAACAATCTAAACCCCACAATTCACCTGATATGCAGCAAACGGCTGAGACGCTCAGCTATGCAGTAAATGATAAAATCCCAAAGACTGGGAGCAGGCATGGTTCAATCATTACTGAAGCAAGATACAGTAGATAATCAGCAATACATGCATAAGCTTAGTTTGGCAAAGAGTGTGGTTTTAGATTTGATTGGTGTACAGATTACCTTCTAAAATGAAGCAACACATGGAGGAAATTATACTGCACAACCAGTAGTCCACATATCTTGAATGTGAGCACTTGTATCACCACTGAAAACAACATAAAGCACATGCCAGCTGAAGCAGGAAATTAGTACAACACCACAAGCAGACTGAAACCAAAGGACAGTAGCTATATGAGAGCCTCCGAGGCTAATGCTTACTTTAGTAGCACAATGATTGTTTTGTTTTGTTTTTCAATATTTATGATGACACTAATTTACTAAGACACATTTCAAAGCGCAACCCACATTTGGACCTAACAAAGGTATATAAATAACTATTTGTATATTTAATTTATTTTAGAATGTGAATATACATAACATCAAAGGCCGTAGCCTCTTTACTTTGGAACACGTCATATTTCATGAGCCTCATGCACCACATAACTGGAAGTCCTAATACAAAACCATTATAGTTGTCACATCCCATCTGTAGTTTCTGATGTGTTTTAGTTCCTGTCTTATTTTGAAAGATTTTCTTCTTTTGTGTGTGTGTGTGTGTGTGTGTGTGTGTGTGTGTGTGGTTATTTTTACTTCCAGTGTTTTCCCACCTGAGTTGATTTCCTCATGTGATTTTTCCTCATGTGTTTCACCTGTGTCTTGTTTTACTGACCTGTGTCCTGTTTTTAATCACCCATTGTGTATATTCATTTCAGCTTCTGTTTGATACTCTGTTTGATTTCCGCCTGTTTTATTTTTGCCTGTACACAAGCCTTTATTAGACATGTTCTTTAGTCTCACTCAGCCCTGTTTGTATTCTCTGCATTTGGGTCCACCTGCTCCACTTTGCATTTGTGACAATAGTGACAAGTGACACGTTTTCTATTTGTAAATAGGTTAAAGTTTCACTTCAACAGCAAGATTCCATTCTTTGACATCGAAGTGACATACTGTAATTGACCAGATTGTTTCACTAAAGGACTCTTCACACACACAGCGAGTGGAAGCATCTTCTCTCTCAAAGTATCTTTGGCTTGAATACAGGTTACAGCTTTCATTCACGTTTATTAAAAGTTGATGTCATTTATCACGGGTGACTTTCCTGCATTTTCATCCACGAAAGCTTGGTTAACTCTGGCGAAAGAAGCTTGCTGCTTGAATGTTGACTGATTTTTGCTAATAATAAAGAGGGAGAAAATTGATAACAGACAGCACAGCCTACAAAATCCAAGTACCAGAACAAACAAATACTTATTAGATAGTTAGTGGCATAGAGATCAACAGAAAACAAGAGGAGAGAGAGAGATGGGTTTGACTTCTTGCAACAAGTCTTGTCAGACTGGATCATCTAGGATCTTAGATCATCTAGGAAGGTGGTTCTTTATTCCCCACCCACATTCTGCAAAGACCTGCCCCTCTCTGCCTCTAATTGACACTGATATTCTACCTTAACCCTCACTCAACCCTTACTCCCTATGGCTAAACCCTACAAATGTAACTAATAAAAATAGGAAGTACCAGCCAATCAGAGGTAGAGTAGGGCAGGTCTTTGCGGTGGGGGGAAAAAAGCGGTTGGTGATGGAATTGGTTCGTTGATCTGACTGATTAACCTATGATAGACAGTGATAGACAGATGGTTCATCCAATCAACTGCCAAGTATTTTATGAAAGTGCCTTCCTTTCCCAAACAGTTTCCAAGGATAACTTCTCAGATGGTTCTGTGTAACAAACCGTCTGGTTAACTGGAAACATGAAGACTTTATGTACATTATTTCAATGTTAGGAAAAGCAATTGGCACAACTTTCTATCAACAGTTAGTCAGAAAACCTTTTCAACAGAATTAGTGGGATGTCAGCCTAGTGATACCTGTGTGAATGAATTTGCACTTGAACAATAAAAAAAATATATTTACTACACTTAATGCAGGTGAAGAAACAGAGAAACAACTCTGACAAAAATACATAAATAGATACTGGGTCAGTCTGAGAAACAGGGAAACAAAAACAGATCTGAGAACTGTCAGAGAAAGAAACTGGTAGAGTAATAAGAACATATGAACAGATGAATATGGTCACTGAATTTAAAAAAAAATTTAACTGCTCAGAGACAAAATAAATGTTTATTACTCAATCATGGCAACTATTGTATCTTATTGAATTATTGTCCCTATAATTACTAGAATTTGTTATTGTGGCTATTTAACAACTAGATTGTATAATATTGTAATATGACCCTGTAATTGTAACCACTCATTGTAAATTACCCTTTTATACATCTTCATTTACCTCACAGTTCCTTATTTGTTTTGTTTGACTAATTGGTTATTTCTACAGCAGCACATTGGTATAATTTGAAAGAAATCAGGGATCATTGTGATTCTTCTTGGGATTTGCTAAAAAATACAATTAACATAGCAGTGCTATAGTTGTATATTTTCATGAAGCCCTGTTCCAAAGTGGGAACCTTTAATTATCCAACTGCAAATTTAAGTTACATGCAGCATGCCAAAAGTAATAACTTGAAGTTAGTTCCAAAGATAGATAATTAGTGAAAGATGAGATTTATATTTGTTTTGTTACTACTTGCTTATTTTGCTATTGGTTGGAAGTTTTATACAATTTGATTGATGGTTTATGTTTATGTAATTATAACCTTTATATTTTTACATACTGTATATTTGGGAACCATATACTGTAACAACATGCATCATATTTTGGATGGCAGTGTGCCAACATTATCATGTCTTTTGGGGGAACTCACATTTTTTCTGGGTGTGTGTGTGTGTGTGGGGGGGGGGGGGGGGTGACATCATATACTAGATAAGCAAGATATGACAATCACTTAATGAACACATAAATACCTCCACACGGGTATCAAGACCAAACAACACTGTATGATACAATACAACCAAGCACGATACGGTAGCTATACTTTGCGGAGTGATGTAACTTACTGTAGTTTATCAGCACAAAACACACATAGGGGTCGAGCTGTTCAACTGTTACCCTCATCTCCAACTTCTTCTGCCTGCTTGCCCTGCATTGTCATCCCGTGTGTTAGCATTTTAAATTGACAATTGAAACTATGATATAATGCAAGCTTACAATACAAATATTAGCGGCCGAAACTACAAAGCGACTTGTCCACAGTTGCGACTTGTCCACAAACTGACTATTTATTAATAACTTTTATTCATTTAATTGAAATATTGCTTATCAAAGTAATAGTTTAACTCCCTGGCTGATGACATCCCCTGGCATAATCCATGTTCAGTCATTTCTGTTTTTATTTCTGTGACGGTGCGCACAACAGCTGAGACAGCGTTCACAGCACGGGTCATTTTTCCTCATTCTTTGTCTTTCTCCACCACTTACACACTAAATAATAAAAAGTGTTTCTGTTGATCTGTTTCTGAGAGCGGGACCTCAGTCTGAGAGCTTGTAAAGTTCTTATTCTTAGTCATTAGTGCCATTTTCATGAATTGAGCTTCTCCACAACCTGCCGGTCGTCTGACCTTATGTGGTACTTTGGGGGCATCATTCATGTTAATTTACTATTCTTGGGCACGCGCTTTCATTTAGAACAGGTGGGATTCATCATGTTTACGAAGGTCATTTACGACTGTTTCCTGGTGATACAAGTGTTTGGTGAATCCGACGTGGCACACTCGTAAATTCCACCTCATGAAAAAAGTACGACAGATTTAAGAAGAAAAATACAAACATATTCTTGCATTTGGCCCAATATGTCATTTATATGGTCTGCCAATTATTTTATTGAATGTATAAGATGTTAAATGTGGTGCAGATAATGCCAAGTTGTTTTTAGATAGGAATATTTTTGTGTGTGTGCTGGGTTTAATAACTATTATCTATAAAATGCTGTTTTTTAAGGTAATTTTTGCAGTTTTTTTACACTCTTGTTTACAACCTGATCTAAACTGTTCAGCATGGATAGTTTTGCTCTGCATGCAAATCAATGCAGTATTATTTAACACTACACGCAGGACCAGTGATTAGTTTGAAACTCCATCCTGATCCAACTGGCAGCTCAGCACCTGAGGCTTTGTGAACCAAAAAGTAGCTGTTTTACTTTAGTCAATAGACTAAGTGTGGGGAATATTCTAATATAAAAAATACAAGCCTTGCAAATATTGATTAACAAAATTTCTGTTAGTACTTGTGGTTTCTATTTAATCTACTTCACTGATCAATGGCCAAATGGGATTTGATTTTTACAGGCAAGAAATATAGGGCATATTTCACTCTGGGATTCATCATCTTCCAACAGTATTTATCTCTATCTTTTTATCAGCCTAAAAGACCAGCAGCAACAACATCACTGGATTTGTGCATTTGTGTCTTACACTCAATATGACTGCAACTTGGCTTTAGGAATGTCAATGTCAGTCTGTCTTTTGGGCATTCAGTCTTCTACTTTGGTCCAGACTTGGATATCTTTACAAATAATATATTGATTGCCATAAAACTCTGTTTAGCAATAAAGACTGAATGAATCTGTAGCTTTCATTTTTCATTTAACATTTGATGTTATTTTGCAGCTTTGATATAGGCTATAGGCCATCTTACATCACAATTTTCAAAATATACTGTTGATCACATATCCTCTATAAGTTATTTTTGCATGTAGTTTACAGCTCACACTTTATATGGGAGTTATACACTTCTCAAAAGGTCTTCAGTTTCTCTCAGTGCAAGAATTTGAACTTGCATGTTGTTCATGCTATATATGAAATGTGCTCTGAGCCAGTTTGGCACACATCCTGAATGGTAATGGACCCTTAATGTTGTGCTGCCAAATTCTGTGTTTATTTTAACAACTTACTTAGATACTCAAATGAATAAAAACAAGCTTTTTGAAAAGCATGAAATAAAATTAACCTTGGTTTCCATGGCTATAGTGCATTTTCTGTAGTGCTCTTATGATATCAATGTGTTTCATGAGCTTTATAGTGATAAAACATAATCCATCAAAGGATCAAGTCAGAGTTCAGTTTTAATAAAATATTAAAATTTCACAAAATTGAGCTTAAAGGTTTTTCTATAAACAGGATTTTGATACTGACCCAGAGTGGGGACTGAGACATCATCTAGGAATCAAAGTAAGTCAGTAGCAGAGTGTGAGAGAGAGCAATGTTTACAGTTTGAAATGTGGTATGTGTTGATTGGTTATTGATGAAATAACCTTCAAGGTGGTTGCAGTGGGACTGTGCTTGAGATGTAGGCCAATAAAAGCATGTGAAAGCATTTGAATTAATTTTCCCCCTCTAGAAAGGTAGACATTTCAGTTTCTTTTGACATTTTGTTTACTAATACATGCAAGAGCCAATGGCAGTCTGTGACTAATTAGCTTTTTAGCAAGGGCCTTGGTACATGTCAGCAACACATGCAATTACATGCACATGCTCACATGAGAATAAAGGTTGAGCATGTACAATGTTTACCATGTAGACTGCCTCGTGGGACTTCCTATGCATGCATCTTCAGATCTGTATTTGTCTAAGCCGTGTTTCTTTTTGTTGTTTAGTATCCTTATTACACTGCTGGAAACCCATTTCCTTTGTATCTGAATAGCTGCTCACTCACAGAAGCAAGATATGTTCACATTATTAATACTTTATATTCATTTATCTTATAGCTAATGTATTTAAATTATGTGCATTATTAATTTATCACACTTATACATGATTTTCTCAATTTCCTTGGAATCTCAGCCAGTCTCATTAACATGGCCGTTGACCCCCACTGACAGAGACTCTCCCCTGGATACTACAAGTTAGATTATTAATGTTATGTTTGCACATCTGTGATCTTGGATCTAACCTAACATATTACAGTAACACAACTTAAAATAATAATGATGATACTACTACTACTACTACAATAATAATAATGATAATGATAATAATAATAATAATAATAATAATAATAATAGTAATCTACATTTCATCTCATTCTCTTCAATTAAATATTTAAACCTCAGTTAATATTTAAACCTGTAGCACCTCTTCTTGCTTAGAATATATTTTACCATAAATTATTTGTTTACTATATTATTTAGGACTACTTCATTTTGTGTATAATTTTGACTGTTATCACCAAGGCAAATTCCCTGTATTTGTAAACCTATTTAACAATAAACTTGATTCAGATTCAAGTAAAAAACTAAATGCACATGCAAAATGGTCACACATCATTAATTTGTCAAGAGAAAGACAAGACAGGTAAAAAGATTTATATATATATATATATATATATATATATATATATATATATATACACACACACACAATAAGTGAAGGTATTTATAAATGACTCAAGTGCATGTAAAAATCACATTGCATAAGAGGCTGAGACAAGTGTGACTTTATGTTTCCTTTGTATTAGTATTTGAGGTTAGTTTTTGTTGTTGTTATGTAATTTATGTCTTGGCATTATGAGTGAATAATTGGATACCAAGTAAAGTTTTGTCCCATCTACAAAAATTCATCTGAAAAATATTCAAAGGGGAGTTAAACCAAGCTCTCACCAAGTCATTTAGAAGGTCCTGAAACCATTTTCTAATGTAATTCAGGCTGTGAAAGCAATAATTATTCTCAATTAATTACGGTTTCAGCACCAAAAGCTTCAGGATTGTGCATTAGTCTGTCAGTTCCGGGGTGTGTGGTCCTCAGTTTCCCTTGTTAAGCCTGTTAGATTTAAATTGCTGCACATATGAAGGCTTTTGAGAAACTAATGGCAAAATGAGACCTTTCACCTTGGACTGATGGGAGAAATGAATCCTGAACGTGGTGAAAACTACATTTGATTGACGGGTTAATTGAAGATCACTTTGCGATTGTGTGGCAACTGCCAGTGTGAGCCAACATGAGGCAGCATTCAGCATAAAAGCTACTTTTCAAGATACATGTAATATAATGTTCTTGTACACCCTTTTATCATTTTATATTGTTGTTTTTGGCTTAAAATAAATAGCTACATATTGTCTCTCGGTCACCAACAACAACATGTTTTCGAAAAAAGGGAAAAAAACTTTTTAAACTATGACATTTATAAACCAGAAAAACACTCATTTAACTCCAGTTCGTGAGTATGTGCATATGTAATGGACACCTATTGCAGATGCATGCACTCTGTGTCTATGTCAAGCTAAGAATAATGGAGAAGTGCAGATATTTCATGGAGTTATATGAGTATCCCTATACTATCCATCACAAATGAATGTGATCGAAACTCAAGGACATTCATTATTTCAGTTAAAGACTAACTGATGGAAAACGAAAGCTCTTCAGAGTGGGAGATATGCAGTATAGACTTTATTCAATTATACTCTACATATGTGTGACTGCTTCTGCTTTTTTATCAGGTTGTGATACTTCTTGACTCTTTTTTAATTGTAAAATCATGCAAAGTCAAGCACACCCTTCTGTGAGGTTTCAACATTGAAGCTTTACAGTGAGTGAATTGAAACTGTTGTTGATAATTTGAACCGTTATCATAGTCACAGTCATCATAGTAGTTCTGAATGTGTCTGAAGTCCAAGACAAGACAATTCCTTATTGGGGACCAGAAGGAGGAAGGAATAAATCACCATGCATTCCTCCTGAGGAGGAATCTCAGTGGTGGCCTTCTTCCTCAGGAGAGAAGCTATTCCCTCTGTCAATGCTTGATTGCAGAGAGCAGTGTGGAAGTTGATCCATAAAGGGGGAAGTTGACAGCTGAAGTGGAGAACATATCCTCTCCTCAGTGTCCTGTCTGATCAGGGAACTGCATAGCTCCAGCCACACTGAGTGACGCTCTGAAAGTGGGTGCACAAGAGTTTGATTCACTGTGGACCTGTCATTTTCTTCCAACTGAGGAAGAAGACACATTGGGGGGTACTGGTTAAAAGGGTCACTGCAACAGGGAAACGAGACAGAAAGAAACGCTCCATTTACCTCTCTCTCTCTGAAGCACAGTCAGTGGATACAGATGAGGAAGTCACTGTCAAAGAGGCTTAATCTCACTCTCAAGTTGTTAATGCAGGTAGAAGATATTTGCCTCCAATGAAACAAGACGCAGGTACCCACGGGTACAAAGAGTTACCCTTTCCATATGTTAACTACAGTATAATTTGTAGTACAACATTTGTTACAATGAAATTTCAAAATCAATTGCTTTCAGTGGAACAGCTATGGAGGTGAAATACATTGTGCTGAGCTTTCACAAAGAATTCAGATGACTTCAACTTTGAGACATGAAGTGTAGATTGTATTAGCGGCTGCACAGAAGAGATGTGATATGATTTGGAGGCATTTGTGAGAAAAAAAAACGTATGGTACATATGCAATCTTCTGAAATAACTGTGTTACTGTAAGCACTTTATAACTGAGCCTCAAGCACCACATTTTTTCACAAGGCCTCACAAATTAATGTCACTGTCCCCCTCTCTGGTGTTTAATGAGCACTAAAGAAGACTGCCATGTTAGTCTGAGCCGTAACTGCCTTTAACTGTCCTCTGATAGTTGACAGGGTAGTATAGGAAGCCCATCAAGCAGGCTATGTTTCTAGCCAGTGTTACATCTAACTGAACACTCCTTCCTCTCACACAGGAGAAAATATACAGCCATTGGTCCAGAGGGAAGATGGAAGGTGGTTGACCCTGACTTTATCCTCAACACAGAGCTCCTTTGTCCCAAAACCAGGATCATAGGCCATAGCCTTGAGCTTAGAGGTTACTGACAAAACCTATTTCATCTTGAAGCAGTGGAAATTGGTGCCATCTTAGAACAACACTAGGAGGATACAATGTGGTTTGTGTTAATCTGGCTGCTTTGCTCTGGATTAAATTGGGTGGAGCTATACTGTGGTGTAAATTGTCTTCTCTGCTACAACAAATCTAACAGTAGAGTTGTAGAAATGTGAATCAGGCAGGGTGTGTACATCTCCACACAGTCACAGACACAGTGGATGTTTTATCAGCTACCATTTGTGGATGTGCAGTACATACCGTGGATATGTAGGTGATTAAATGCTTAAATGTGAGTTTTATTTTATATTTCAGACATAAAGTAAGTGTTAAAGTACATCTATATCCATTGTTTTATTTCATGCATGCACAACAATATGTATTTTCACTGATTAAATACTGATTACTCTAATACAAACTAAATGCTGCCTGAACAGCCAAATGTGTTGAACACTAACCAAATAAAAAGTAGTTTTATATTGTCATGTAAATGAGGGATAGAGTAAAAATGGTTGTTTTGCCCCTTGCTATCCCCAGGCTAATCCACACAAGACATTTTTGCTTGCAGTCATTACAGTAGTGGAACTAAAAGGGTTTCCTGCTCTTGAACAAGGAATGGGATTAGACCCAAAAAGGCTACTCAACAGCAAACTTCTTATAAATAACACTTACAAGAAAACACTTAAGAAAAAAAGCTCCACACATGATCTGGCTGGATAATCCTCTATGGGGTGTCAAAGGAATTTTACATGAATGGAACAAACAGCCCCCAATACTTAGCTCTACGAATATCAAAAAAAAACTTGTAACACTTCTTTATTCCACTATAAACATTGACGCTTCCAGGGTCCACTTGTGGGACTAAATAACTTTTATTTTGAAATTTTGTGTTTTGATGGACCAAAAAAAATAGATTACAATGTCTTGCTTAATTGTATGTTTTAAGTTTCTCAAATTACATGTTTTTCTGTTTTATGTAAAGCACATTGAGTTGCCATTGTGTATGAAATGCGCTATACAAATAAAACTGCCTTGCCTTGCCTTGCTGTTACCACTACTACTCTCACTGATGCTTTATCTGTCATGCCCTGAGAAGCATGATAATATACATATACATACATAAAGCATTGGCCCTTTGTGGCACCTTCAGGTACTAAGGATGAACGATGCAGAAAAACAGATTGAAAAAAGGTGAGAAGATATGTTTCATACAGAAAATCTTCCAAAGACAAACACAGCTATATCTGGAGGTCTGCTGGGGACCTCTCTCTGCACTAATACATTTCTTCTTCAGTGGAAAAAAAACTTCCTTACAATGTTAAGCATGTTTATGAACCCAACTGAAAGAAAAAATAAACAATAATACTCAAACCTGGGTAAAGGTGCAATGCTTCAAAGTAGTTTTCTGTGGTTGCATAGCAACAGTGGGGATCAGAACTTTATCAGAACTTCTACTTGGAGAAGTTTTGTGGGTGTATTGTAGATTTTTTTCTCTTTTTTTTTTAGACTGAAAATGGTAAGAAGGCTTTAACATCTCTTTAAAAAACTTTTAAAACAAATAGAAGCTCTATGAAATATGGAGTAAGAATTACATTTTAATCTCAGTCACACACTCTTTACCTGTTGTAAAGAGTTGCATAGGTTTTATGTTTGCAGCAAATGTGGAATCCACTAGTTATAAAACCATCACCACCAACAGCAAGACTCAATGTGACTCTCTGTGTGTCCTCTGAATAATGTATCTGTGTATGGATAATGAGCAGCTTACTGCTGAAGACCAAAAGTTTAGTCTGGGGAGCATTCACACAGAGCATTAATACTAAAGAGTTTTTTTGTTTTTTTTTTGTCTTGTTTTTTTTCCCGTCTGTGAAGTCTTCTCTTAAATCATGTTTATGTCCCTTTTCCAACTGTTTACACCTACAAGGACAACTGTGCCAAAGACATTTTGGAAGTACCCTGACCCAGGGCTCATTATGGCTTCAGACAATGGCACCATTAATGTCCAGCAGAGTCTTCACACTATGAAACCAAGTGACTCCTCCAGATGGCTCTCCAATCTCACCTGGCTCTCCCTGTGTATCTCACAGCACTCCTACAAGAGGTGGGAAGCAGGCCAAAGGCCCACATCTTTCCTGGAGGATAGAAACTATCCTCTTGTGGTGCTCAAGTCCAAGACCATCGGATTTGAGAACTGCAAGGGAACCATTTAGCCTAAATAGAACTGGGGTGGAAGATGAATGAATCATTAAAACCACAGCTAAAAGATAGAGGTATTACAAGGCAATGATCCTCTGTCAATACACATTATTTGTTTAAGCTCATGTAATGACACTGACAGATCTCAGAAAGGGTTGAGACTGTGAAAGGACTTTTCTTTTAGATATTTCCAGTTCTGAAAGAAATAATGATTCCTGTATTTAGCATTAAGTTATAAAACAAATCAATCTGGAGTCTGTACACGTGAGTAATAAAAATGAATGGCTTTGGCTGTACTGTATCAGAAATATCTACTGAACCCATCTATCTATCTATCTATCTATCTATCTATCCATCCTAGATAGAAGAAAATAACATCCCACTAACGTTTTAGGCAGTTACGTTATGTTTTTCCCCATCAGCTTTTTTTAAAGTAGCAAACGCAACACCGATGTATCACATGAAAGTTATAGGGACGCAAACGCAAACGCAACACCGATGTATCACATGAAAGTTATAGGGACGCGGTCATGTCGGATGGTAGACATGCAACACGCATGCCTGTGACGATAGATAGATAGGTAGATAGATAGATAGATAGGTAGATAGGTAGATAGATAGATAGATAAATAGGTAGATAGGTAGATAGGTAGGTAGATAGGTAGATAGATAGATAGATAGATAGGTAGATAGGTAGATAGATAGATAGATAGATAGATAGATAGATAGGTAGATAGATAGATAGATAGATAGATAGGTAGATAGGTAGATAGGTAGATAGGTAGATAGATAGATAGATAGATAGGTAGATAGGTAGATAGATAGATAGATAAATAGGTAGATAGGTAGATAGGTAGGTAGATAGGTAGATAGATAGATAGATAGGTAGATAGGTAGATAGGTAGATAGATAGATAGGTAGATAGGTAGATAGGTAGATAGATAGATAGATAGATAGATAGGTAGATAGATAGATAGATAACAAAATTATTCACAGATAGTGTATTTAGTTTTTATTCATCAAAATATTCACTCTTGACGCACAATATTTGCTGGGATTAACTACTGCATTATTATGTTTTTCATGGCTATATTTAGGCACTGGCAGCCCTTGCTCTTTGTTCCTGGAGCAATGTACAGAAGGACTTAAAAACTGTCAGTGATGCTTACTGTTTTATTTAAATAAAATTCTAAAAGATCAAGAAAATAGTACTCTTGGTCAGCATTGTTGCTTTTTTCATTCTTCCTTTATCTGAGATGCTTTTGGAAAATCATACCTGTATACACTGTAACTGGATTTTGCATTGCATGTTAACTGGATATTGTGTTCACTCATTTGTAGTGTGTGTTAGAACAACAATGTTAATGCTGTTCTCTTTGCCAGGTCTTTCTTGAAAAGGAGATTTTAATTTTAAAACACTTTTACCTGGTGAAATAAAGGAAGAAGTTGAAAAATCATGGGGTTGGTTTATCACAGGCTTAAAATAAATGATCATGCTCTTTGCCATTTTATAAAGTCATTTGGTTATGCAGGTAACTGATATATCACCATGCAGTGCATTCAGTTCACAGATAATTTTATGACTACAGTGTTCTGTATTGCTTTTGTTTTTTGCTGAGGCTGGCCCTTGTGCCAGCTCTCAAGCCAAGCTGGTTAATCACACTCCCACACACCATCCATTCTGTTAGGAACAACAATTATCATCTCTGCAATGAGCTGCTAGATATTGTTTTCCTTCTTGACGATTTTCATCAACAGGGAGCAGAGAATTGGGTTGCATCATAGTGATACCAATGACGATCCCCCATATTAGAGCAGTTAGCTCCCTCTAAATTTTATTCACATGAAGATTGGTTTTCAGAGAGTTCATTAACTGAATATAAGGCACTGTCACCCAAAAGTACTTAGGTTTCTTCTCCCACTCAGCGCTGACAATTTGGACAGATTTTTTTTTTAACTAAAATATTCATGTTTTTTTCATCACCTCCAAAATGGAGGCAGTTTATCATAAATGTATGTACTGTAATTTCTCTGACTAACATTTCTCTTAACCTGACTGTAGCTAATTAACTTTGTTATTTTAATGTGTATAGTTATTACAGGAGGGCATTTGTCTTTATAATGTGTAAGCTAATCATCATTGGAAGGTGATATACTGGGCAGGGTTTAGAAAAGCATTTAAATAAAGCCTGCTTTGTGATTCAATCATCTCCCAAGACAGCACACATCATAGAAACAGAAATAATTCATAGCACATAGTGTATCAAATGAGAGGATATGAAACATGTAAAATAACAGAGAAAGAGAGGGGAATGATGTTATAAGTTAAAAGCACTGAGTAGTTCACACCTTGCAATTGATTCTGTAACATGACTGTATGTTTCCACTTTGAGCATTCAGCTATATGCAAAGTTGCAAAATGTTGACACTGAATACATCAGCAAAATGCTGACATTTTTATTAACTTTCTCTTCAATACCCATTTTTGCAATTCAGTATCTTCTAACAGCAACTAAAGCATGCTAAAACATTTTTAGTTTAATTATGTTGAGTCGCCGTCAGCAATTTATTAAGGTATGGAAAGGACTTTGGTTACCTTTCACCCAAATGAAAGCTGTGGTTTTGGTTAAATATCATTCAGGAATACTATGTCTGGATTTAATCTACTACATATGTAGCAGCTTTATAGTTTATACATGTAACAACTCAAATTCAACCTTTGAGTTTTTTGTTTTTTTTTGGTGGAGTGTGGTTGATTCTTTTTTACTGGAACCAGAAAGGGATTAAACCACACTGTAACATTAATCACAATCCCCTTCACACTAGGAGATTCTCTCTCAGCGCTTCTGAGTCTTCACTTTGGGCATCAATTTTAAAAAATGAACACAGACACTGAACTCAAAGCACCACGAAACCCTGCTGGTGTGTCATGTCACTGATGCTTGAATCTCCACAATTTCAAATATTTGTGTAGACACACAGCACTCTGACAACGTGTAGTGTTTGTTTTTAGAGCTTTTCAATGTTCTCTTACATTGTTGGCTTTAAAATTTTACAAATTCCCCCCACACAGAGTCTTAAAGGGGACATAACCTGCTTTTTGGGATTTTATGTTCTTTTCATTCCATCATGTTGTTAGAAGTCTATGTTTAACAAGGTTGAAATACCCAAACTTGAACTGTAAGTCAGAAATACAACCCTCAGTGAGAAAAATAAGTACAATCTGACAACTATTTTTTGCTACATAGCCTCAAGATTATTATTTTTTTATTAGGTTGGCCTTTTTTAAGTGTTTCAAATATATTTTGCTGCTATCCATGTATACAGTAGTACATTGGTCTAGTTTCTGTGTCAGTACCTCTGCCTGCTTCTCCAAACAAGAGAGTTGCAGACGGCCATCTATTGCAGATAACAAAATAACTATAGAAAGTAGTACTTCATACAGACCTACTTTAAAAAATACAAACTATCTCTTTAAGTTTATAGCTCCGTGAAGACATGTTACCTGTAGGCTGTACTTGTTCATATGTTCAACATATGTTCATATGCCTTCACAGATTTGATTCACAGTCAACATGTGTTGTGGAATTAGAAGACATTATACATGTTTATATTGCCTCATGCTTCAATTAAATGTTAAATTAAAATTGTGCCTACATTTTTGGAAAGTTTAAATCACACTTCAGTTTCCTAGAATGTTGTATGGAAAACAAATTAAATATGTTGAAAATTGACGTTCTACCAGTGCTTAATTTGTAAATCATAAGGTGCAGAGACAGCTCAGGGATGACGAGACGGCACAGGACATAGAAAATGTGCTGAAAACAACACGAAAATGCCCACTTGCCACGTTGTGGGACTTACAAGCCTCAATTTCAAATAATATCCATGTTATAAATGTTATGACGATAATTTACAATTATTTTAGGCTATACCCCGCACAGCTCAGGCAAATGCCCACATCACCACAGGTGGGACTTACAGTAGCCTAACGTGGTCTAACGTGTAAAAAAAAAAAAAAAAAAAAAAAAGAGCTTTTAATAAATCACACATATCTTCCATTATTATTATTCAAAGATTGGCACGGCGGCCTATTAACAGACAGTATGCTCAGTTATGCATCCCATCACTGACCTGTCGCTGGACGTCCCACACTCCTCTCAGCTCAATGCGCTCTCCTCTCCTTCTCAATCTTCCTGCTGTAAACCAGCTGATGTCGCGGTTCCCGCCTCTTGCTCTGGCTGTTGTTCCGGGCTAGCTGATGCCAGGGTACCCGCCTGTTGCTCCGGCTGTTAGTGGTCCACCTGGCTGACTGCTAGCACTGTAACTGGCTCCTGCTCCGTCTGGCGGTGAACCTGACCAGCTGCTGCCACTGTGCCAGCCTCATGCCCCGGCTTGGCTAGATGTCGGTGAACCCGGCTAGCTGTCGGTGAACCCGACTAGCTGTTGCGGCGCTAGCCTCCTGCTGCAGGCGGTTTTGACCATCAATATGACCGCTGCAGCTGCCCTCGTCGCCGCTTGTGGAGGCTTTTCTGACTCATTTTGAAGTGTCATGCAACTCTTCCTTCTTTTTGAAAAAAGACAGTAAATGTAACTGTCTTTTTGATATGTTTGCGTTGAAATGGTAACCGTTTTTCCTCTCTGCTTGCTACTCAGATGCTCAGAATTTCAAAAGTTTTTTTTTCTGTGTCAGGGGCGTGGTTTGTTCAAATGACGTTAACCACTTAACACACGCCCTGCTGTTAGCCTAAACGACATGCCCAAGTTGTGAGCAGCACAGATCCCACATAGTTAGAGACTCAGAGATGTGTCTGGTATCAGTGGAAAGGAAACACTCTCAGGATTCTTGTAAAAGTGTCTGTGTGATTCTGTGACTTACTGACAAAGAGTGGCAGAGGTTACAATGATGGGGTTGTTTACTCGCCCATAGGTTTGGAGACATGTACTGCCTAAACACCGATTGGCTTGTGTGTGGTGTCGTCAGAAGCAGAAGAGGCTCACGGTCGTAAACATCTAGTCACGTGTACTCTGAGATGAACGTGCAGGTCAGGAAATGACGTAAACGGATCGTACATGGTTTGTTATTTGTGTTATTACGTTACGTGTTGGACTAAATACATGGACATATTGAGGAAAGTATTTCGGTTTCATGGAAACGGATTTCATATTTCACAAGAATGGATACTTGGCGAGCTGTACAGAAAGTCCTGAGTCATAAGATGATCGTTGTGGATAAAGGGAAGACTTTGAAGGTATGTAGGCATTATAGCTTTTCTTACTTAGCTCAGGGGCTAGCCGAGCTAATCGCTAATACTATTACGGCTGTGAGCAACCATATAAGTCGTGAGTGGTCTTGAATGAATCAGGACAATCTAAGCTTTCCAACGATGTACGGCATGAATATATATGTTTAAGGGTTGGTGTTTAAAACATCCAGAAGAACTTGTGGCTACTTCCTAACATCCGTCCCGTCCCGTAGACGGAACAGCTTGCGTTAAGTGGTTAATAGACAACGTGAAATTCTTGGGATTTGCTCTGTAAATTAATATATGCATATTTTATTTTAAACATTTTTATATGTGTTTTTTTTATTAAGAGGTCGAATTAACCCCTGCTTTCCATAAAAAGTTACACTAAGCTGTTATGTTTTATGATATAGCCTATTGTAAAATGAAGACAACTTCAACTAACTAGCTGTTACTTATTATGTTTTTCCTCAATGTACTTGAGTTAAGAAAACTCTAAAACAAACTACTAAAACAAATAAATTAACAGAGGGATTCAAACCTATCATATAATATTGATCAGTATTGATTCTAACCACACACAAAATAATTAGAAAATAAGAATTAATTAATCACCCATGTATTTTTCCCCCATTTTTTCTCCAAACTATGACTTATTTTGTCAAATTTACAAGGATTACATATGATTAATTTGTTATAATGAAATATAGTTTAGTTTTTAGTTTTTGTTTTTACGTATCACATATCGGGTGCAAATTTGTAGGTTTGTGCAGAAAGTCTCAACAATATTTTTCTTGCCTCCAAAATCCCAGTCAACAGTTGGTTTAAAAAACCTGTTGTGTTAGCCAAAAATCTTCTTAAGTAGAAGGAGAAGTGGAGTTTAATCTAAACAAACACCTTGTTCAGATGTGAGCCAGGGTCACACTGAGTGTTCACCCCACAGGCACTGTATAATTGCCTTTATGCCTATGCCTCTGCCAATGAAAATACCCAGCAGTGACTTTGGAGTGGCAGCAAACGTAACTCCTCTTAGTAGCTTTTGTAGTATGAGCTTATTGGGAAACCACTGTGGATTCTCTGAGCATCTATTTTTTATGCTTGTGCTGAAGTGGGACATCAAGGCTAATTTGAATAAGTGCCACTGTTAGTCAGGCCATCAACATCAGCATGAATGCCGCATGGCTGTTAAAAATATAAATATACACTGCAGGGGGATTAATCATTAAGATGTAAAAAGAAAATTAGCCGTCCATCATCCTGAATGATTCAGAAGGTTGATTGCTCTGCCTGTCAACCTTCTAGATTAGATCTTGCTGTCTGGGATGTCTCTCCATTTTCCTCCCATTTCAAATTCATTTTTTTTTTTTTTTTTTGCCAAGCTCAGAATACATAAAATAAGTTCCCTCAGTAGAGTTAGTTAAAGATGCACTATATGTAGGACTGCAAACACAGTGCATACAGAGCTGTGTATGGCATACTGAAGGTGACAAGATAAACAGCAACTCACTCACCAGCTGTCTGGGAGAATTACGGCTGGTAAACTATGCATATGACTCAGTGAAGAGGTTTATATCATTTTAAAAAATGTGACACCTTCCTCCTCATCCTCCTCCTTCTTACGAAATGATTAATACTATAAGAAAAGGGTAATTCTATCATTTTGGATGTGACATGGATGCCAACTGAAAAATAAAATCCGTCAGACAATTGGAGAAAATGAATCAGCGTGCACATTGGACCCAAATTTAGAACTTCAGTTACAAATTGAATAATCTGTGTGGGTTTGAGCCATTGGACAATCTTTATTTGGACACTGGACATATATCTGTTAACTAGAGACACATTTAAAATGAAAAGTGGCCTTAACTAAATTTAAAAAGTTTTGAAAATGTTTTATCTCATTGTCTATCAGTGTAGTAAAACTGCCTCTATGATTGTGATAGAGGATGTGTCGAAATAGTCATTAACCAACTTTACAGTTCCTCATGAGAGACAATGAATTGAAATGGAGTTCACAAAGAGGCAAATGAGCCCACATACTTTATAATTATGAGACCCCTCATTGACATATTGCATTCCCTATCCCCTAATCATAGTGTTCTATCTCCAGAGGATCAATTATTTAACCCTTATTGGCTGAAGGAACGGCTCAGATCAGTATTCAGCTTTCTCTGTCATAGAGTGCAGCTGTTGTAGTCAGCTTGTATTCAGTAGTTACAACAGACTTTAATAGTGACACCAACAAACATGTAAAAATGTATAAAAACTTAACAACATAACTAAACACACTACACCTATGTCTGGCTATCACCTCCTAATTGCTCTGTAGCGTCACCAGAAGTGTAGATTTAGCAATTTTTACAAATCATACCGTTCTAACTCTTGTTTGGAACATAGTGAGAATTTAGAGAGGCTAATTATGATAGGTATAGCTTGGAGTAGCTCTTACATATACTGTATATGTTGAATACAATTGCTGTCCTCTGGAAAGGAGCAAACAAGCAAAGCTTTTAGAGACAGTTTTTTAGAGTAGCAGGCAGTGAGAATTTGATATTCAAGAGATGAAATTTCAGTTTCAGAGTACTGGTCAAAATGTCAAAATGTTCCAAAACATCATCATTGTATCAAATTTAAAAACTCAAATCAGTCCTAAAAAGGATAGAAGTACAACCGCACTTGTACAGTCATGCATTGATTTACTTTTGCTCCCTGGAGAGCTAGCTTAACCTACCATTATGTGAGTAACCCTGACCAAAAAGCCAACCCTTACAATATGACAGATTTGTCATGCTGCAACTAATTGATGAATACAAGCACTCCCACATACCATTGTAACACAAAATACAAAATTAATATTTCTCTTGTTTCTGTATGTTTTATAGTGGTGAGCTATCATGCTGTGTGCTTCATCAATGTGTTGAATAATACATATTTGTGAGGCTCAGTGCCGTGCTGTTCAGTCCTCGGCCTGAAGGTCACGTCCCTCTTTCAAATGAGGGCCAGAGGGCACACAGTCTTGGACAGCAGGACACATCCAAAGGGAGCTTCCACACATAATGGGCTCTAACACCCGCTGCAGTGAGAACAGGGGATGTTTACTTTGTTGACTGACCTTGCACCCTCTCATTCCCTCCAGAAAAGACATTGATTGTGTATGATCTGTTCCGGCGTTCAAGCATTGAATAGTCTGAAGCTGGGTTAAAGAAACACCACATGCATTTTGACAGTTTGTTTTTTTCTTAGTTTTTTTTGTTTGTTTGCTTGTTTTAGTTAAGTTTGAATAAGACTAACACTTAAATGTGAAAATAGAGAAGACGTTAATCTGAAGATTGGAAAATCAGCAGAGAACATTTTTAAAAAGATGGGTTCAGTTTTTCAAAGGTGCCCATGCTCTGAAACAGGTTTTGCTAGCTAGAATTATTCCTCCTGTTCATGCTGACCAATAAAAGATCCCCTCCAAATGTGCTTACAATGTAAGTGATGGTGGAAAAAACCCACAATCCTCCTTTTGAACAAAAATGTATTTGAAAGTTTATCTGAAGGTTATGTGAGCTCTCAGCCATCTGAACTAGTTAAATAAAGTGGGTATCTTCCACAGTCTCCTGTCCTTCTAGCAGACTGCAGCAGATGGATCACAAAACAAAAAGAGGGCATTTGGCACTGAAAAGACTTCACTTGACTTAAATAATTTGGACAGCTGAAGCCTTATATTAGCTTCAGAAAATGGTTGCCGTTACTTTTGTATGGAAGGAGTGCTGTGGCTTTTTTACATTGAAAGTGAATTATGAAATTATCTTTTAATGGCCCGGATGAACAGAAGGAATAATTACAGCAAGAAAATGTCTCCATGTGCTTTTAGGCACCTGATTGTGAACCTGTTCTTTAAATGATTAATTATATATTCTATATATTAAAATATAGAATATATAATATGGTATCTTGTACACAGTGATAAATAACCTTTTGTTAGTCTGTGCTGCCATATTAGAATGATCTTCTATGATCTTAAATTATGTTTATTGTATGTGATACAATCATTAGATGGATTACAGAATCAGCATCATCCTAAGACAGACAAGGGTGTCACTGAAAAAAACCATTGATACTACACTGGATACTAGGCTTGTGCTTTATATATTTTTTATTTTTTCATACCTTCCTGACATTTCACCAGGGTATACAGTATATTTGTGTCAACAAAAAAAAAAGAAATGTTAAAAAATGAGCCGCTGGCGATAGAAGTTATTGTGGCATGCAGGGTTTCTGCCAGTGTATTGCAAGCCCGGCGGCCCGCTGAGCCTAAGCTGACTCCTGGTGGGGCCTAAGCATTTGGGATCTCTTTTTCAAATGTATTTTTGATATGTTTTTTACACTAAAATGTGTTACACAAGTAGCATAGCTCCTTTAAGGAGTAGCTCAGTGCATATATTGTGCCAGTTTCAGCGCCAGAGGAAAGCAGGTGGCTGAGTAAATCCAAACACCAGAGACAAAAAACTATATACAGGTAACAAGGTTGTTTTTTTCCCTGGGCCTCTTGGGCTCAGAGCTGCATGTTGTGAGGCCCAAGGCTTGATCCCCTGTAAGCCCATGTATTGTCAAATTACTGGACGGATTTTACATTCACCTTTTATCATTGGGACTGAAATCAAAATACTCCCAAACAGGAGCAGAGGCATTTTTATTTTTTACTAGTCCTGTAACGTTATCCCCACTGCTTGCAGTCGCAATCTTTATCAGCTCAGCTGCCTGTTCTACCAATAGACTGACCTCCGGTGATGCAAAATGTGCACTATAATACAGAATTTCCACATCAGTTTAATAGAAAGAGGAGCATTTGTATTTTTACTTTATCGAAAATCATACCTTCAGGATTTCTAGATATCCAGGTATACCATAATACTTTAATACTACTGGAATCATTTCATTTCAAAAACTTTGAAAACCTGCTGTGTGGTCTGCACACCTGCTTGCATGTAGCCTTGTTTCAAAGCAAAATCATAGCAATTCATTGAAGTAAGAGACAACTCTATTTTGATATAATTTTGGACTTAGTTATTATACTTGATAATACCTTTTTTTAACAACAACCCTGTAATGCTACCAGCCTTGGGCAAAAATGTGAATAACAACACATCGTACTGACAGTGACAATAATAAACCTGCTGCTGCGGAACTTGTAAAAGAAAAAGAAAAAAGGAAAAAAAAAGACATTGTTGGACATGATTTATGTTATTTGATAACATTTTAACAACTGTTCATCGTAATGCAGCCCAAAAACTACCAATTGAACATGCATTTGCATAATAAAAATGAAAATGCCTGAGTACTTGGATTTGTAACATGAAAACACTGTCAGCTCCATTTGAAAAAGCAAACAGCAAGTTCAGCAGATTTGACAAGTAGGATAAGGAGCATGATAGATCACCTTGAGAACGCACAGCTCTACTCACAAATCCATCCATTGCAATGTACCAACCTTTGCATTTATACATGTGAATATAAATATGTCTTCCTGTGCCGTAAAAGCGGAAGTAACAATAATAAATGCACACAATCTACGTATATATATCCCATGATTCATGGTCAAACAAAAAGATGTTGCTCAGTGAATTATGTTTTTTTTTTCTTCCTGATGAATATAAATGAATGCACCAAACAAAGATGACAAACAGTTTCTGACCCTTTTTTTATTTTCTTCACTGTTGCAAAGCTCTCTTGTGAATTTGATGTTTGTCGATGATTCTCTCCAAAGTGCTGGATCGCTTGAGGTTGTTTCAAACTTTGATCCACGTGTTTTGTGGTATTTTTCTTTTTTACTTAACTGTTATTTGCGATTGTATTGTTTAAGAACAATGTAACATGTCATAAAAGTTTTATATATGCCAATCAATGTACTATAGACATTAAGGTACCTCTTTTGAAAATGTTTGTGTCAAGCAAACAACTGAAAAGAAAAGTTGTAAAAGATCTGTGGCAGCATGGCCATGTGAGATTTGAATTTCTTTCAAATTACAAGACATAAAATTGAAAAAAAAAAAAAAAAACTTTTTGGAAAACATTTTTATCTTGTTGTGGGTTGAATGTTTCACCCATGTTTGCAGAGGCTGTTAATACTATTTGTGGTCACACCTGCTTACTTGCATGACAACCAGCCTCCTACCAATTATAAACATTTACATATATATACTTTTCTTTTTCTAATAATTGTTGACATGGGTTACCTTTTTGCTCCTAAAAGGCTCTGGTTTGACCAATACAGCTCCCTCTGAGGAGATGCAGCATGTACTGTAGCTACTGCAGAGCTGTGTGCTGTTTATGTAAATGGATCATTCCTCAGGTAATCTAGAAATAAGATCATGTTAACACTAATAAGGCATCTAAGCCAAAACTGAGCCACCTTTATAAACTTCAAAATTACAGTTTTATCAAACACTTCCTACATCGGATGTTTTTAAGCAAAGTTAGACTATCAACCATTGATACTAATAAAAGACCTTGTGTAGAAGTGTATACGCATGTTGACCCTAGCTTAACGTTTCTTTGTGACTGTAGCTTAAAGTTCTGTTGCATTAAGACTTTTCATGTTCGTATTCCTGAATGCAACAAGGTCTGAGATCAATCTTGTGCAAGTCTAAGCATTGGCGTTTGCGTACGTGTGTAGCACATTAGGAGATAATTCTAAAACAAGAGATGGCTTAAGTTCAGGAGAAATGTCTAGATAATAAGTGCTATCATCTTAGGTTGGCTGAAAATGGGTTTGTGCAGGCTGCCAGGCAACAGCTCTCTTCTTCAGTATCTGGCAAGGCTTTTACAGAACAGGAACAAAGATCTATAATCCAATTGGTTTCTGACCCCTGAAAACAAGGGATATAAGTCATATCCTGGACCGGCACCTGCTGAACAACTGTATAAACCTTTTTCACAGCAGACATTTTGACGAAAGGCACAGGTGGTACTAATCATACTAATGATTGTTCAGTTCCATTTATGTATGCATTGGAACTAGTAAATGTAACTGGAATGCAGTCATTACTAATATGAATGTTACACTTGTGTTTTCCTGCTGTGACTTATCACAAGGTGTATTGTAATAATTGTCTATAGAATAGAAACAGTAATTAGTTTTTAAACTAGTTAACATGTCTATGTGGTGTTTTTTTAATGCTACAAGACATATCAGGGGCAAAATAAGCAGTAAAGGCCATGGCTGAGCATTTCTGCTTTGAAACTGTAGTGTAGTGTACGAAGGACAGTCTCAAAAACAGATTCAGTCTGGGAGGATTTCATATGTTTCAAATCTAAGGAACCAATCATTTATAATTAAAGATAATTATATGCGGAGTCAACATCCTTGAATTTTCACTGACAGCTGATTCCAATCTGAACAGAAGAGGAGCAACCTATTGAGTTGAAAAGCTGAGTCTTGCATATTGCAATTTAGCCAAGTTTCCAACAGGAAAAAAACCCCAGAAAAGTGAATTCAGTGAATGAACGTTGACCACATAGAATGATGGAATGGCTGGCCTGGTTGTGTTAGCTTTTAGCTTAGCTAACAGATCTGCCTACTAACCCCCCTTCTGCTTTGATGCACATTGCTTCTTTTTGCCTGCGAGCCACTATAGTCTGCTGTGCTGGGCACCGTATGACTCTTCAGTGGAAGTGAGGCAAGCGACTTGTTGATAATGTTCAGATGTTTGTTGGGCTGTAGAAGAGTCCCTCCCTAATACTCTTTAGACTATAATCAGGAGTCACAGAGGCCTCTGCACTGCCATCATGAATTCATTTGCACATAATTGTACTTTTTGTGGAAAAATCATATCAGACACTTTACGGTTCCAAGCAGACTATCTTTATACGTCTTAATACATTTCTGGAGAGGATCTTTAAATATGCCCAAGACTACAGCCAAATTAGTATTATCACCTAAATCTTATGAATATGAGTATAAGACTAAGACAAGATTTAATGACCAACTGTGTAATAATTGCTTCATGTTTTTTGTAATTATATTTTTCAATTTTTTTTAATTGTTTGGACATTATTTTTTTATTGATAGTGCAGTAACCAGTTCTACAAGGATACTGCAAGAAACATATTGTCATTTTTATTTAATCAAATCCAACACAATCACTTACTCTGAATCAGAGACAGAGTGCTATAAGCAGGTGCTGCGCATGCTCACATTCATAATCCCAGGTCTACAATCACACACAAAATCTCATGATGATACCTCATCAGTCAAGGGCAAACTGCCAAATACCTCACACTCTGCCTGTCTCAGAGAAAAGCTATGGATTTGTTGAGGTGCACCAGCTTGGATGTCACTATCAGACAGTGACCGAAACAGACTAGATGCATTCTGAAATAGCTACCTACACCATTCTTCCCTATTCAGTGCGAATTTATGAAAGAGACCCTTTTAAATGTAAAAGTGTCCTCATGAATGTAAAAGTGTCCTACTGGTGATCAAATGGTGTCGGTGTTCCTCCTTTGACTTTTAGTGTTGTATTTTGTGCAATTCTTGGATGGATCCTTAAGTATGTGCAGTTCTTCTCCGTTAGGTGGGAGGTTCAGTTATAGAAAACTGATGTACTGTAGGTGATGGAAAGAAATCTGTTGTCTTTCTCAGGGTTACTTCAACAACATGAATGCTTGCTGACATATGGACCTGGGGCATTTTCTGTTTCCAGGTTACAGGCTGACCACATCTGGGTGAATAAAGGAAGAAAAAAATAAATAAAAACACTATTTATTGAACACTCAAGACTACAGTAACTAATCTTATAATCATGTATCATGTTTTCAGTATTTTTTTGCACAATTTCAAATTTAAGAGTGTTTCATTTCAGTTGTTAAAATGTGACCGCAGCCTACGCACTCACAGTGTGGGAAAAAAACAGACTTCTCGTTATCAAAATCTTCAAAGTGTTGGCAGCTTGGTACTGACAGTGTAGCTGTAGTCCTGCTGTCAACTGGGCAGGTACAAGATGAGAGCTGTTAATGCCTCTTGTGACAGCCTTACACACATCATCCTTCCACTGCAATATACAAAATAAATAAATAAAAACACAAAAATAGAAAATTATAATTGGAAAAAAACATTAATTATTAATGCAATTCAATTACTCACAAAATAAGATCAGGTTTTCTTAACTGTTGCTAGCAGGGTCCTTGGTGGTTCGACATGAAACATTTTATGTGGGTTTGGCAATGTTATGTGACTAAAAATATTCCAAAACCAGTATTTCCATTCTTGCTTCATAAAAGCTGAAATATTTCTGTTGTAAACTTCAAACAGCTGTCAGTTGACCATGGTTTGTCCTTTCCGGTGTAGAAGCCTCTTGTCTCATCTATCCAGCCAAGCCTCTGGATATTTAGTTATTTTTATGAACAACCACCTGGCCATGGTCAGTAAAGTTTAACTAGTGCACCACTTGAGAAACTTTAATGACCTCTCAGTGTGTGTGTCTGTGTTTGTGTGTGTAGGTATGTGTGTGTGTGTGTGTGTTTGTGTGTGTGTATATATTTATGCAAACAAGTCTATATTACCTTGATAGTTGCACACACATGAGAGATGAAACTTCCAGTATTTCAGTTTGTATTTCTAACTTCTAAACCACATCATCACGTTGTCAATGTGAAATAACTTAAGAATGAATCATATATTATGAGCAAGAGCAGCTTTATTCTACTGGTTATGAAGCATTCACTTTTTCAGAAATTCAGTCAATGGCACACGTGTGATTGAGTTGAGATGCATATGAGAAATCCATTCAAAGCTATTTTTCTGACTTGAATAAAGAAATGAATCTCTCTTGCAAATGGTCATAGAAAATCAAACATGAATAAAAGGATGAATAGAGGGATCTTACACATATTTCACTATTGTCAGGTATGTTTTTCTTCAAAGGTCAACCTCACAAACCTCCAATGTTTGTATCAATTCTTCACATTGATAGTGATGCCTTGTGTCTGTCTGTTATTTTCAAGTAGCCTTGTTCCTGTCTTGTATTCATCATAATTGTAAAGTCGTCCTAGAAAAATGTCCTAGAATTTCTTAGAAAAGAAAGAAAGAATTTAGACTAAAAGAAATATGAATACACAGAAGACATATGAGCGCCAGTGAGTCTGTAATCAGTGTTTTTAGCTAAAGGCTAACCTCAGCATGCTAACATGCTCACAAATGACAACATTAACATACTGATAGGCAGGCATGGTATTTATCATGTTCACCATGTCTGTTTAGTGTGTTGGCACACTATAATTTGCTGATTATTGCTAAACAGAAAGTACAGCTGTAGGGAATGCCATTAGCATTAGTAGTATATGTAAGTGTTTATCCATAAAGAAGAATTGGACAAATTCAAATTTCATCCTGATTTCATTTCTGAGCTACATTAAAAGTTAAGAGGATACCAGAGTTATTATAGTTTATCTTAATCTGGGACATGGATGTCCGTACTGAATGTCATGGCAATCCATGAGTTTTTAAAACATTTCCCTCAAAACCACAAATGTAAACCTCATGGTGATACTATTGGAAAAGTCATGGGTATGCATCATTAGGGTACCACGTCTACCTTCAAGTAAATCCTCCTTTTTCCCAGCTGTAATTGCAATGCTGCTGAATACTTTGCCACAGCACACGGAGGGTGTAATTGAGACTACTTGTCAGTTCTGATGCCAGTGCATGACTATCATACAGAACACAGCATGCTGCAGTTTTTAGTTTGAGACATGAATGTTTAATCACAGCAAGGCATCTGAGCCTGCATTGCTGAAGTGGATATATAACAAGCACCAACATGTGAGTTATGGCTGCATTTTTCCTTTTAACTAATAATTCTAACCCAGTTTTCCTCTTATATCTTAAGTTCAAAGTAACACTTGTTGATGTCCCTCCAATGTATTTCCTGTTGTATTGTTCATCATTAAATGGAGTCCAGTACCTGTTTTTTTGTGTCAAAAACTAATGACAGTTGATAGTATTGGTTCAAAAAGACTGATGCATTGACAGGAGGAAGAACAAACAATGTAAACACCTCATTCAAAAACACTTAAAATGCTGAATATTTTAATCATTTCTGCAAACACTACCACAAAGGTGGTTTTGGGTTTGATTCCAGTTAACAGAATTTATTAGATAAAAGGAATGGATGTCAGGATGGATATGTGAGAATTGAATGAACACAAGTCTTAAGAGAGGTGTTGTGTGGTTTAACAAATGCAAAGTGCATGAACAAAAAGTGTCAAAAAAGAATTATCTCAGGGATCATAACATATGTACAAAATGGAAACACAGAATAATAGAATCAACATACAGAATACACAGTACAGTATACAGGGTTTTAATGTACCTTGCTAAGTGGTAGTGTCAAGAAAAACAGTGTGGCAGACAATAATGCGCCGTGCCACTCCCACCCCTCCCCCATGTAGAGATGAATGGGCAGAAAGCGAAACAGACAATTTTCTCTTGGTTTAATGTTGCTTCAAACAAAAAAACATGCAATCAGAATAATTGGAGAGATGCCATAATTGTCTATGAGCCATTTGCTTCACGTGTTTACATTCATTTTCTACACCTGACAAACCTCCTGCAGAAGTGGCTCATCAGAAACTATTGTGCATTTACTTTCTGAAATGTTGTGTGACAGTAAACTAAAAGCTCTGCGTAGTGACCTCTATAATTCTTACAATAGAACAAAACATGTGGGTCCATAACATGCAAACTACATTATTCTGAAAAGTTCCACAATCCAATGATTTGCCTTTGATACATGTGGAAATCACAGTTATGTCAGATGATGAAAAAATTGTGATTTATAAATGTCAAAAATCTTAATTTACTGCTCACTATAGGGTTAACCATTGTGTGTTAACTATGAAGAAATTAGAGAACAAGGAAGTGATTTCAGACAATTATGTTATTTTTAATCATGACACGTCTGAAACAACATATGGTAAGCATCAGCATGTGTTGAAGTAACACAAGAACACTTTTAAAAATAATGTTTGGTCCCTGTTGCCCTACCCTGCAGTAAAGCACCACCACAGCTGCACCATTTGATAAAACCTAACAAGGAGTGGTCAGCCTTGGAGGCTGCAGTCATGTGTGACAGTGCTTTCACTCCCTCTCCATCTCCTCCTGTTGCATATTTCATTCTCACTCACCTTTTACTCGTTACAGAGACTCCAAATGTCACTGATTTCTATCATCCAAATCCCCCAAAGCCCTCATATGGACATTACAAAAGAAAAAGAAAATCATCTCACACTTTAAGTGCTACAGCACTACACAAAACACACCCGTGGGTGCACTGCACACCGTTTATGATCTATATCACAATTAGAAATCAAAGGTCTCCCTTGGTGAAAAATGTCAGTTGGGTTTGAAAGTGTTCAAGTCTTTTTTCTCTCCCTGGTCTGGGAATAGATGGAGAAAGGTTAAATGGTAATGATTCTTTCAAAAGGTTCTTGATGTCTTTCTTGACCTCATGAGTGTTACAGTGCTTTTACACCTAACCTTGGTTAGGTTAATACGAACTTTACTGCTTTTTTCCGTTTAGTATGGTTCAGTTAGGCTGGTGTGAAAGCATAGTTTATTTGCTCCAGTCCAGTGGATCACTCCAGTTCAGAGGATCTGTTGATGGATACACCTGCTTGGTTTGGTGTCACTAAATGCATCACTAAAAACCATGTAAGAACATTCAGTCTGCTCATTAGTTCATCGTGTCTGGGGAGGGAACAAAAATATAAACACAGGAATAATGTCTGACGTCCAGTCAACCCACACAGCAACCAAACAGCTAGCAGCACTGTTTTGCAAAAAAACCCAACAACTATTGAACATAAAGAACATCTTAAATTAGACAATGTGTTGTGTATGTATTTATTATTATTATATACTATTAAAATTGTTTTTTTTAATTAAATCTCTGTCCTAAACATTTCTATTTTCATAAGTAGCTTTCTGCTTGAATTCTTTCCTCTTTTTTCTGAATTATTGGACATAAAACAACAACAACAGAGTTCTAATAAATCTCTAACTTGATTATATTTTCATTTTTAGGTACATGGTTAAAAAAAGTATATTTCTAGTCATTATTAATCTGAATAGAAACACACAACAAAAGTATGTTTGATTATGTTAGATACAGAGAGGGGTTTTGCATTAAGTTACCCTTGGCATATAACTTATTGAACCGTGGGGTTAAAGTGGGATTAATTCTGAATTCTGAATGAACTGCTCAATGGTACCAATCTGTAATTAATCTATAATAACATGTAAAGTTGGTTCCTTTACTTTTTTATTTATTGCATTTTCAGTAGTTACCTGACAGCAAGAATAGAGTCAGAAAAACCCTAATAATTACAGTTTTATAGCGGATCTGTGAAATCTTCTTCCATTCTCATTGTGAGATATGAGGCAACATGTTACAATGCAGCACTCTGGGGTGTTCAAACCAAAAATCCCTTCAGGGGATTAACTTCAGGCAAGTGTCCATTTTATCTCCCATTGCTTTCTATAAATATGTCACAGCCACCAAAATACTGGCATTACATGGGAGGATGACATTTGTCTTTGTGTTACTCAGATGAGACAATTAAACCCCCTGCATGTGCAAACTAAGTAAGTCTCTGACTGTCAAAGCTGTCTAGTCTCCAGCTGACTCCTGTCTAATGTTTAATATTAGAAAAGAGAGTAGAAAAAAACTCTGCTTAAGCTAATATACACCATGTGTCAGATGTAACAATGTGTAGTTATTAAGCAAATGAGGCTGCGACATCTGTGTCTCTACTTAACAGGTTACCTAATCTGCAATTACATATAATCATTGTTTTATTATTTCTACTGTTTGTATTGCATATAAAGTGATAATGTTCCCTATTTCTACTATTAGCACTGCAGTGATCCAGCTCCTTCAAACTGTATCCAAAATGGTATTTTTAGATCGTTTACAGTGTTAATGTTTTGGATTTTGTAATGATCATTATACAGGTCTAATTTTCCCCTTCATAAGTTGCTTCTTGTCTTCAAGCATTAACTCAATGTTTACCTGAAGGTCTATATAAAACAGTTTGTTAGTTACATTATTTCATCTCATGCATGTGATTTCGCAATAATCATGACACAAGGTAAGTTGACAGACATGAGTGGAGCTTAGCAATTGCAATACAAAACGTTTAGCAACTAGCTGATATAACAACTGTGTGTTAATAATGACACAGGTTATCTAATAACTGAGCATTAATAAAAAAATAAATTAATAGATTTAAGTAAAAGTAGATATATTTGTTAAATTAAATGAAATAAAATTCAGGAGAAGACATAAAAGAGGTGTTAAATAGCTTACTGTGTAGCTGCTGTGGTAAGTAGGGTAATTCATCTAAGCACAACTTTTGCACAGTTTGAACAGTTATGGGATAATATTAAATGCTAAAACATAGTGCAGACATCCTAACTCTCCCAGACGTTCTGGGAGTCTCCCACATGTTGATAGCGGCTCCTTGACTCCTGCAAATGAGACATAATCTCCCAGAATCAGAGGGTTTCTTTTTCTACATATTAAGGCCTGTTTAAGGTGTGTTTTCTCCTGGAAGGCTCTATGGAAATCTGGCACTCTCATGAACGAAGTTAAACTGTGAGAGAGCGCCGTTCACAAACGGCAAAATGAACGTGTTCACAATAACGTTCATCAGGCAGAAATACAGTACGTTCAGTTCACGTTCCCCCAAAATATGAACGAGTTCATGAACGATCGTTCATTGAACGCATTCAGGCACAACACTGCTAGTGCTAATGTTAACATAATATCATAGCATTAAAATAAAATTACATGTTTTACCCTATAAGTGACATTTTAACTATTTCATTGTATCTGCCTTTCAAAGTTTTTAATAGTGTGTGTTGTACCCTTCTTTCTCTCAATAACCAGGGTCATTAAAAATAGATATTCAATGTGAACTGCATTCAAGATTTATGATAGATTACAAAATGCATTTTTTAAATACTGCATATATTGGGAAACAGTGAGGCACTGTAAAAGAACATGGTTAAAAGAAGACATAGTATATCAAAGAAACAAACACAACTAAGAGCAGAACTGTGTCTTGTCACATGATTTGAAGGAGAACATTGTTTCAGCCAGTGTAACAAAGCCAGCACCAATACAGCCCCCCTCTGGGGCCTCACAGGCTGCACAATGTTCCATAGATGGTTAAAAGGTGCAAAATATAGCTGGGAGCAAGGCCTTCACAAGCACTAAAAGTTATCAATCAAATTTTAAAATCAATCATGAAACTGACAGGCAACCAATGTAAGGATGCCAGAATATGAGTGATGAGGTCCCGTCCTTTTGAGCTGATTAAAAGCCTGCTGCAGCACTGGGAGACAGCTTGTTGGTAAATAAAGTGTCATAGTAACACCACAAGATATAAAACCAGGTGTGACTCTTTAATGTTAATAATTGACACTACTAATCTCATTTTAGAACATACCTGAATTTCTAAAATGTTTATGGTAATCAGGTTAAAGCTGTGATTGAACATACCACAGTGTGTTATGTGCTACTTTTATGATATCTGTTAAAAGATTAAAAGATTTGTCAAGTTATCATATTTACACTCCTTGAAGCTCTGAGACATGACGTCCTTTTATGGCTGCCAGAATTACGGTACGTCCCTGTGAAAGATTTGTATCACCTTGCTGTTTCACTGTGAGTTCAGGCAGAGTTTTCAGGGTTGAGAACATTGCTGTGTGCAATGTCACCTGTGTATTTTATGGCCTGACTGCCTTGCTCAAGGGTATAACCGAGTCTCCTCATTCTTTGGTCACAGGCACAAGCTACCATAAATCCTGAAAAAATGACAAACACATGTTTCATAAGGAAAAGGAAAAGCCTTTGCAAGGGCTTCTGTATTCACCTTTGAGAAGCCTCATTACTGACCTTTTATTCATGGCAACTTCTCTTGTGCATGATTTGGTCTCGCATACTGATTTTTTCTCTGAATCAACCTCCCTCCTCACAATGGAGATTTATGAAACTGGCCAACTTGACAGCCATCCACACAATGAGAAAATAAGCTTAAGTATATCAGCATTACTCACAACATAATTTGTCTATTTTCTGTCTGATCCATCTAACATTGGTAGCACGCTTTGATTTAATAATTGGTTGGAGTGGACCATTGTAGTGTGCAAGAGTTTTGCATTTCAGTCACTATACAGAATATAAAATGACTGTATGACCATTAAAAAGTTATTTCAAAGGTCTGTTGAATGACTAAATGAATGATTATTTTGTTATAACGGGCCACAATGTCAAAATTGTATTTCATTTGGTGGAGTTGTGTTCTGCTTTTATGTTTCTTCAAGGAAAAACTCTTTATCACTAGTTTTCCAGTTGGTATGTATGACCATAATATTTCACCAGAAAGGGACATGAATTTCTGGCCTAACAGATATCCAGCATAGTTTGATAAATAAAACACAATCACAGAATTACATGGACAAGCTCACATTGACCTAGTGTTACGTCATTTAAAATATATCTGACTAGTAGATCAAAAGGTTTGTTTTTCAGTGATGGTATTTATTTTTATGAAAAAAGGAAAAAATATTTTGTGTTGAAGGATAAGATTGGTGGTATTTGTCACTGTAGTTTATTTTGAATCAATCCCACACATAGAATGTGTATTAGTCTGAACTGAAAATAGTTCCCAATAAATACACAATTTTCTCCTCTTTGATGTTTGATATATAAAAAAAACACACACCCTCCAGCTGTTTTAGGAAATTAGCTTTTTACAAGTACAGATTTGTGTGATCTTGATCTAGATTTGTAATGCTTTTTTAAAGATTTAAGTCTTCAGGAGGAATAAATGGGCTTGGGACTGACTATCACAGAGAGGCTAAGGAAAATTACTACTGACAGGTGGACTACCAACTTGTTGGTTTTGGTCATTTCATAGGATTCATTGACAACAAAAATGATGGGATAGCTTGAGCCTTATCCTTTAAGTAGCTACATGCACATTGAATAAGATAGAAAAGTCATTTTTACCACTGACTCTAAATTGACACTTGGTAACTAATTAGCAAGTCATCAACATGTAGGCCATGTAGAGTATACTGTGTCTTTGAGAGTATACTGTGTCATCAATAAATGGCTTCTGGGAATTGAAGTCATCGATATATAAGGGAGAAGAGCTCTCAAAACTGCCTGAGGAACTCTCAGTATCTCTTGAAGACTGTTAAAAGAATTGTTCCTCAAGTTTAAAAGACGCCATTAAAAGAATTGTTCTTCAAGTTTTAAAAAAGCCTAAGGATTTGGGACACTCACTCCAGCGCCATCAAGATAGAGCCTTAGTCTCTTTCTCTTTGAAAGTGCAGTATCTGTTTCACAAGGTAACAATTAAATTGCATCTGTCAGCAGTGGAGATATTAAACTTGTTCCCGTTTCTGTCTCCCTTTCTGCTGACAGTGACCTTGGTGGGGAGACGGAGGCTGGCCGCTGAAGCCTCACGCTGGTTGAGAGGGTTTGCACGCTCCGTCTCGTGGAGAGCCAGCCATCTGGGATAGGGATATTCATCACACTGAAGCAGTATACACACAGCCACTGGCACAGACACTATCATCACCATCATCATCATCAACACTCGCTAGCATCATCACATGTTCCCAGGCTCTGTGAAAATCTTGGACCGCCAGCCTTACTGCCTCACAAGCTGATGTCACGCAATGTCATCTTATCACCCAAGGTGATAATATTGGCTAAACTCCAGAATTATCTTTAACATTTATTTTTTTATTTAAAATGTGGGTAACGTGTTTAATATTCATAAGCAGTATACAAAGAGATCATACATGGTTTCTAACACACTACATAGTTCTAAGCAGAAAAAAAAACAGTAAAACACAGTTGTAATTATATAAAATATCTATCTCCTATTCATAAATACAATATTGAGGGACCTGAAGTAAAGTGTTACCGAAATGGGAAATAAGAATAATTTTCACCTCGGCCATAAATATGAAAATATTAATGTTGACTTTAAGTTTTTGTGTCAAACTGTAGAGCAGTTGTACCAATGAATAGCATAAGGGCTAAAAATAGAAAACCCACAGTTTAATACGAAAGCAATATAACGCACTTCACGTGATAAAATAAAGATTAATATAGGTGCATATGAATACATACATCCACAGAAACAAAAAAAGAAACGTACACACATACACACATACACACTCACACCTATACACGTAACACTGTGAGCAAGTCTAAGATCAGCAGGCAAACTGTTCCATTCTTCAGGCAGATTGATGTTAAATGCTATCTCACCAGACTTTGAAAAGGCTCTGGGCACATGTAGAAGATTGACGCCTTGTGACCTGAGAGATCTGCTGGGATTTTACATTGAGAGCATGTCTGATATGCCCTGTGGAACCAGCCTACTGAGAGATTTGTATACAAAAAGGAGATTTTAAATTGTATCCTGTAAGCAATGGACAACCAATGGAGGTTTTGGAGAATCAGTGTTGTAGTCTGATTTTTTATTTTTTATTTTTGTGGTTAGCATTGAATCAATTAATCAGTGAGTTGTTGGACAGTCCATAAACAGGGCATTGCAATTGACAAATTCACACATTTATTTTCAGCGTCAGCAGTTTCTCTGAGTCAGCTTTTAAATTTAGAGATATTTCTTAAGTGGTACTGTCAAAGCCAACTGTAGTGATGATGATGATGATGATGATGATGATGATGATGACGATGATATGTTTCAGAAATCTAAGTCCACCATTCATAGTTACTGCTAATGTTTTAACTTCTTCACTTGTTTTTTTTCTGACCATGAATTCAAGTACTCATTGACCAGCTACCTCCGAGCTTCAGCAACCACAAAAGGATGTGAAGTTGTCAGAGGACAGTGAGATAAGAAGCTACGTGTTTTCACCATAACTTTAGCACCTATAATGTTGCATTTGGTGATAATGTACTGTGGTCAAGGGTCAGCATAAAAAGATTGTAAAGAAGTCCAATGATGGAGCTCCAAGGAACCCTGCACAGTGAAATCCCATGAGCCACTGTGCCAAATGCTTAATGTATAGGTCCAGGAGTATAGACATTATTTAATGTCACTGTTGATCCGGATATTACTAACTAAAGACCAATGTATGTGCTTCATGATTGCAATATTGTTTTCAAAGGTAATTTGTCAGTACCCCTGAAAATAACACCTATGTTTGTTAAATCGACAAATAAAGCTTTTTGCCCAAGTTCAGGCAGCAAGACAATTATCATACAAATGTTTTCATCACAGCGGCAATCCATTTCTCAGTGATTATCCGGTGATTTCACTTGGATTTGTTTGTTAGTTTTCAACCAATAATCATCCTAGCTCAGGGATATGAAATTATCTTTTCTTTTATGTTTGTCATTACAGTCAATGCCACTTCACTCCTCCACCATTCCCACTTTGATCAGTAACAAGGCTCCATCTATGGGTCCCAAAAAGGATCTCCAAATGGCAGCCATTACTAGAGATTTAAACCTTATTAAAATACCTATTTGACATAAAAGTACCAAATTTAACCTAACCCTAACCAACTATCCAAACATACACAGTCACCATATAATTCACAAGCACAGCCATTGTCTGCTGAAGTTCTTGATAATATGCTAGTACAAGCCAATATGTGCCCATCAAATGAAAACATCAAGTCAAAAAGTAGTTTTTAAAGTAAAATAATAACCTAGCCTTGTATACTATATGTGTGTGGGGGTTGCTTTTTGTCAGTTAATCATTGCTACAGCTGTTGTTGTAGAATTGTTGTGTTTTTGGATTGGCTGTGTTTTCCTCTCCAGAGAGTGTTGGTGAGACCAGTAATTATTGATTGAGATTTGTCAGGTGTGTGGGCTCCTGATAGACTGCGGTGACAGTTGGCAATTGGTCCATTAGCTGGAGGCTCTTGCAACTGATTGGTTACCGAGACAACATCAGGCTTTATACAGAGCCAGACTGACTTGTGATGCTGAGGCAGAGCTCAATTTTCCTCTCCTTCAGACCTAACCACCCCACCGACGTTAAATGCAATCTAGTTACTGTTAAATGTTGCACTTTCCTGGTGGGGAATGGTCTGTAATGTTATCTTTGTGTTCTCCTGTAATGATGATTTGGTTGGTATTGATTTGTAATGGTACTACTTTTACTGATTCTGGTTTTGGGAATTGTACAAAAGTAGCTTTTGTTGTGTGGTTTGTCCCCTAGACAGGGCACAACAATCAATAAATGCTAATAGTCCATGAATCACACTAGATGTAAATTTCAAGGGGATCTGCTATGCTTTTCTTTTGTTTTCATTCAATGCCCTATGTTCATATTAAATGTGGTCAATGTGTCAACTAATGAGGTAAACCTCAAAAAAAGCACCAGCTTCAAACTGTTCCTGACAGTTTTTTCTACTCTCAGCCTGAACAGAAGTCAGCTCATGACGGTTATCTTTACATATGTTCAGTGCTCTGCTCCACTAACACTTTGTCATGTCTCATTTGATTTTGGGGTGGTCACACCAAGCTATGACTCATGTCAAGCAGACATCATGTGAGCTTTTTTTCCATTACACAGCACAGGAAAGTAAAATAACTTGTTTACTTGTTATAGGTGTACAGCTCTTCATAACTTAACTGATCGGCTGAACAAATAGCTGCAAATATCCTTATATAAAGCACTGATCTGAGATCAATATCATGCTCACACAAGCTCCCATAACAGGGATATGTTTAACAGTAAGGAAAAAAGCACAGAATATACCAATAAATGATAAACTCATAATGTTTCATGCTAATTTACTTTAACAATTGACAGGTGTTTCACTTTGCCATGCTGTGTGCCGCTTGCTGGTTCCACCCAGCCTCCACCACCTCGGGCTAGGTTTGTTTTTTCTGGTGCCAAACATCTGCCAAGATGGCAGTAAGGAGGAAATCAAAACCCAGGCACCACAGCATTCATAAACATTTATTTTATCTCCGGTTGCTTGTATTATATTCCAATGACAAGTTGACAGTATGAATGTAAGATGCATTGTCACATTGTTCTTAATTTGATTAGTCAGTATAATTTTGTTAATACTGCTGAGAAGTTAATCCCCTTTCACTGAATGTTGTCCACACTACACATTTTATATGGTACATTGTCCAAATATATCAGAGTTCCTATTTTGAACTTGTTGAAATTCATAGAGGATAGAGATTTGTTGTAGGGCTGTGGGTGAGAGGTAATTTCTGAGATGTATGACTTTATTTGTCCATGCAGACATGCTGGGCGTGCTTCATTAATATGGGTGTCACACCTTGGGTGCAGTGATGTCAGATGCTAACATTTATACTAAATGACTATTTATAATGGGAAGTTTTGCCACGGCTGCACCTGGCGTGCACTCTACAATCTCTATAGACTCTACTGACATATTTCAAGATATGAAATCAGTGAGCGAATGATTCATGAAGATGATTGCTGTTGGGTTCTTTTTAATTAGTCTCTTGCAAGTTTGTTGCATCATTGTGACTAATTTGGATTGTTGAGAAATTCTGTAATTAGTGAAAATGTTTGTTGTATCTCATGCTGAGGGTCTTTCTGATGGTCCCAGAAGCTTTGTAAAGCTTTGATACAAACAACCTAACTGAAGTTGTTAATTTTCATGAACAAATCAGTGTAGTCACACATTTTGAATATTTTACACTGAATTGAAACTCAATGCCATTATCCTCTTATTGCTCCATATTGCAGAAATATAATTTTTTTGTTGCCTTGACTGAACTAAAAGTTTGCATGGTCATTTATATAATTTCATAACCTTTTGACCTTGTAACTGTATGTCTGTATGTATCATTTAAAACATGCATGAAAGACGATTTTTCACCACAGAAGTGTTACATTGTTTATGCCTTCCTGCTTACTCTGATTCATATATCATGATCAGTAATCCTTCATTGATTATACTGCAACTAACTATTGTGACCACAGGGTCAATAGTGTATTGTGCTCCATAACAAGCTCTGCTGAATGGCTGATAATTATACTGTACTGCATCAGTCAGGTGCTTTCAGTGTGTGAATAGTAGTATTCTCAACACAAATATACTGCTGTGTTAAATAATTCTACATATTTTACACGACAGCGGGTCCCAGGACAGAAAACCAATATACAAGTGAGAATTTACTTTTTTTGTTGTTGACATTAATGGATAAGTCTGGTGATATTGCATGTTGTCATCATCAATACACCCCCTCAAAATAACAAAACCAACAATACATTGATTATATTTATTTAATATGTTTGCAACAAAATCCTGCTTATTCCTTTACACCATAGTTGTACAAAAACACATCATTATTTAAACACACTGTTGCAGTGCATGTGCATGTACTGGCACTGTATTTTTCTTTTCTTTTTTCTTTTTTGAGTCACATACACCATCCTGCTAAAACACAACTCCCATTTTTCATATTCATTCAACCAGGAGAACTCATCAGAAATGAAAACAATTTACTGAAAAGTGTAGTTCTTAAATCGTTTGTTTTTAAATGGACTTTGTCACCTAAATCACCACAAATAAAAAAAAGAAAATGTCTTCAGGGAGACCATTAAGGTTTCCTGTTTTTATAGCTAATGGTAACTGGATGTTCCTATGCACCAAGAGATCTTTGACTTTTAGAAAGTCATATAAGGCTCCAAAGTAGAAGTTGTTGGTTTTTTTTAATTTAAAAATCTTTGCTTATACATAATGAACAGTGCAGTAAATCAGATATCATATAATTTATCCATTAAAAAAGGAACCTATGGATTAAAAAAAAAAAAACAGGAATAATGGGACTGTTCATTTGTATGATTTCCCTGTGCTGTCTCGTGACATCGATTGCTAGCTGGTTGGAGTGGTGAGTCACATCATGTTTTTATATTTCACTTGAAAATCACATCAGCCTTCATTAAAAAAAACAACCCAAAGACAGATATGGACACATGCTCATTAACATTTTGTTTTTCTGACACCTATGGAGAAGATTGCTACTGTAGCGTAAGCCACTTGTTTCCTTTAGAGAAGAGAAGACTAGGCAACACAAACACACCTAATAGCAGGTGCACTCAGAGGCTCTCCTGCCATGATGTTGGAAAAATATTCTACTTGAGTGCCCACGCTGCTGTTGCTGTCATAGCAGCTCCTATCTACTCCCCCACCCCTACCCCACCCCACTCCACCAATCTCTATGTCTGCTTCTACGCAATGCACTTTTCCCTGCCCCATTCTCTCTCCATTTCCTGTGTCACTGCTTCCCCATCTTCTCCTTCCCTCTGACACTGCTTTTTCATCTCCTCTTTTTCCGACAACTCTCCCAGTCTTCTTTCTCTCACTCTCTGTCCGAACTTCTGCCTCGCTCTTTCGGGCAGGGATGCTTTGAACCCACATCATGTGTGGGTGAGCGGCCCCTAAAAGCAAAGGGCTCCTCTTGCCACAGGTGAATCACTTTGCTTTGCTTTTATCTGGCTGCCACAGAGTCCCACGGAGTCAGACATTTGTGTATGAGCAGGAGCAGAGGTTTTCAGGTGTCCATGTTGTATAGCCAAACAGCTATGAATAATGAAACACAGGTGAGATATAAGAGGTAGCCAGGGAGGCAGACAGGAGGCATGAAAGAGGAATATGTAATTTTGCATGTATAAAATAATTTGAAAGGAAGAAAATGTTTTAAAATATAACTTATATACAACTCACCAGTGTACATGTTGAAATGTCATTTGGGGAGCTAAAGGGTGCATCATTTTTCTTTTGGCAAAGTGACGGCTTAGAGGAAGCCTATTTATCCTTTCCAAAATTCATTCACTCTCCGAAATTCTGATTCATCACATCAACTTGCTTTGACACTTTTCTGAGTTAAAAAAAATCCCATGTCCCAGTGAGCTTCCAAACAGTAATACTTGCCTGCGATATTATGGGAGACATCTCAAGGTCTTCCAGAGCAGCTCTCTAGGGTTGCCTAGCTACCAGGCAATTGCATGTCTCACAGCTCCCACTCTTTTCTTGTGTCTTGTACAACATGAAAATGTTTGCATCTCTACAGAGAGAGAGGCTAGCTGCCAAACACTACAAAGGGAGGCACATCAGCACATGTTAATCATTCTCAATAAATTCCCTGTTCCTTCTCATACAAAAGGGGTCTTTCACTAAATAATTAAAGGCCATGTCAATACAGCCTTTAATAAACTCTCTTTTTCATACAATGTAGCAGAGTGGCTCAGCAATGTCAGAGAGTTATGATCAGTGTTGGATTGATGATGATTTTCCATTTCAATCTGTCATTGTTTGCTCTATCAATCTATCTGTTAGGGGAGTAATGGTACACAAAATTCATGATTCGGTATGTACTGTGGACATGGTTCGGAATGATTTTAGTACCGCAAAATTAAAAAAAAAGGAAAAGTAGAAAAAAAACTGTCGTTCCATGATTTTGAAAAATGTAAAAATCCAACAATGGCTTTTTGGCCAAAACTATTATTGAAACAGTTTATTGTGGAGAAAAAAAAACCTTTGTGAAAACCTTTCTGTTTGTTGCAAGAAGTCAGAACACCTGTTGAAAACAAGAACAAACAAATCCAACCATTTTCTTTTTCTTTTTTTTTTGGTAGCTGGCGATAATTTCCCGGCTTTTATTGCAATTCAGTTTAAAAACAAATTATTAAAAGCTGCTACAATTAATACTTTTACATCAACAATGGACCAAGTGACTATTTTTATGTGAAAGTAATGCATATTGTAACAAACCCATAATGCATTAAATTGCAGGTTCCTCCGCTCTACAGAGTGTTTATGTGTCTTTAAGATAACTGGTTTTATGGCCTTTACTGTACTTATTTCTTTCACTCTCACTGCTCTCATCAGCATTTCCAGCTGCAGTAGACAGCAGTTAGACACACCAACTAGCTGATATTCCTTTAGGACTCTGTGGAGAGCAAACCAGAACTGAAAGGAGAGAGGGTATTGTATGTAGTCAGGTTACAAAATAAGCGAAAAACCAATACAAAGCAACTTAGAAAGGTGTTTGTCTACCATATGCTGCCAGAAAAGCTTACTGGTGCTTTTGCATTGATTCTACTGGAGAAATTATGTTCCCTAATTTGGGGTTTTGACGATAGTGCTGGAGACTGCTGTCTAATACGTCAACCCAACTGAATGTATTAGAGATTTTGACTGTAGCATGTGACTCACATCACTTTCATACTCATCAAACCATTGAGTGACCCTTCATGTCCTTTGGATAGAGGCATTGTCATCCTGGAAGAGATCACTCCCATCAGGATAGAAATGTTTCATCCTAGGATAAAGGGGATCACTCAGAGCTTTGTATCGATTTGCAGTGACCCTTTCCTCTAAGGGGACATGTGGACCCAAACCATGCCAGCAAAATGCCCCCCACAGCATAACAGAGCCACCAGATCCCCTCATTAGGGTCTTTAATTGGTTTTGAATGTTCAACAAGGAAAGTCTAATTAACTGTGGCATGAAGTGGTTGCTGTCCATTTATTTTTATTTTATTTTATGTTCAATTTATTTCCGTAATCTTGGGTTTCCATAAATTTCTAGCAAAAAAAAAAAAAATCATAATGCAAGTCACAGAATACTGAAAGTTAACTTAAGAAAAAAAGTATATAGTGCTGCAGTGTCTCTTATGAGTGACAGAACAAACAACATGTTGTTATTCTACAGGTTCAACATATTTAAGTCAACATATGAATTCTTTACAGGGGCCCCACCAGTGTTATAGTGACAGATTTAGATTTTTTCTTGTGACTTATCAATATTGGGGTTAAAATATTCAATTTTACCATGCAGTAGGAAGGAGGGCCATGCCAATATATGAAATTTTGGCCTGAGAGTGGAGCAAAAAAAAAAAATTCAAAATGCGATAGGTTTGTCTTTTTGTAAAGAATAAATGTGCCCAAGGCATTTCTTGACAATATACCCATTTGGAGTTAATATTAGTTGTGTGCAGAAAAAACAATGATTCATGATGGCATCTTAAAGTCCCTGGGAATTACATTTATATAAAGCAAATTCCATAAATAAATAAAACCCATTTTATCACATCACAGTCAAAAGACCACCGGAAACAGTTTAACTGTAAAACCATCTAACAGGGTTGAAAAAGTAGATTATATAATAAATCATAAATTATAAATTATAAATTATAACCTGCAATCTCATAAAACACCCGCATGCAGATCTTCACTTCCTGCTCACTGTCTCTCTCTCTCTCTCTTTCTCTCTCTCTTTTTTTAACTTGCTTGCTGAATTCACCCTTACTACTATATGCAGCCTTTGTACTGCAAAGACCTAGATATCCTGGCAGTCAAGTGTTCAATGCCGTCATCTGATTTTTTTTTTGGTCCATTTGTCATGTTTTAGTGTTAACGTCATTTATAGTTGTGTGTAAGTGTGTTTGTGCTCCTTCTCAATGCCTGTTTTAATGTTTTCTTTCATAATCCATTTTGTAATGCTTTGCTGTTAACTGGAGATTGCTTTATTGTATTGAATAAAACCAATACTATTGCAAAGTTATAACTCGCTTCACCATTGAAAGTTGTAATCCTTTTAATCCTCCTCAATATTTCAGTCCTGGTTGATTTGGTGATGCCAATGGTTGTCATGGTAAAAGCAAACACTTCTTTGGCAGACGAGAAGACAAACTGGTGCAGCAGTTTACAATGCAGCCAAACTAACTCACATTGTTTTAATAAAAAGTCAGTCAAAAATGATGGGATTTCATGATTCATGAATACAGTAGATTTCCACACAACACAGTGAAGAGGAGGTGTGAAACCTGTCGCCTGCAAGTCTTTGTTTAATTTATTCTTGTTTTGTAGATGTGTTGGTGATGATCATGTTCAGCGCGCTAACGACTAACTAATACAATGTTTTTCCTGTGATTCGATCATAATAAAAGTTGACCCATGTTTTGCCAGTTGAACACTTTTAATATGGAGCAACAGCAATAGGAAATGTCCAGGTTGTGTTAGAAGTAACTTTATATCATACTGATATCATTTAAAGAGAATGAGCATTGAGGTTGGTCATTAAGTAAAATTGTGCTAGATTATATGCATAAATCGTTTCCTGTGAAGTCCTCATTCCTAGGCAGGTAATAATCCATATATAGGTAGGTATGTAAACAATGTAAATACATAGAATGGTTATTCAACCAACCATGAATTGTATCAAATTGGAGTTTGCTTTCATTAGATTCTTTAAAGAGTGAAGAGAGCCGAATCTGTCTGTGTTTCAATACATTTACACATCGGTGTGTGTGTGTTGCCATTGTGAAAAATAGCAAACACTCAGCATCCTCTGAACCTCCAGCATTAAAACCACACAGACATGTGTTACAAGATCTAGCTAACCATTTACAAGATCTAGCTAACCATTTATAGATCATGGGTCTCAAATAGCAGAGTATTGGACAATGATGGACAGTATTAGACTGCATCCTGGCAGTCACTCCTCACCTTTATTCTGTGACAGGCTAAGTGGCCTTTTCAGTCAGGGTAAACATTTCCAAAGGGACATCCAATCATCTGAAAGAACACTTCAGGGCAAGTCAATCAAGTGCTTTTAGCTGACTTTCACCTCCTCTGATGTCCTCAAAACAATACGCAAACCTGTGAAAGACAGAAATATCGGAATAAAGTGTAAGTGCTTAGACCTAATATTTTTGCTGCCAAAGTGGGTGATTTTCAAGATACAGTACTATTAATCTGCCATCACTGTACTGCTGGGAAATGAAGGACACAAGCTGAGCAGAAAATAATCAACTGTACAGACCCTACTTTAAATGCATCTACAGCATGCAACTATCTTTGCTTCTGAACACAGATACTACTGGACAAAGTTGGATTTATAGCTTAGCAAGTAATGAGGAACTTCTTATGTTGTGATCTTGCAGTATGTAACAACTTGTAATAAATATAACTTATTTGTGTCTTCACTTTGATATTCTGATGGCATCTCACTTTAAATTGAAATCTGAATATCCACCTAAAATACCTTGCTGGCTAGATCAAATCTAGTTACATACTGTAGAAAATGTAGTTTTCGAAAATTTGACATCCATCATGGCCAGCAGAGGAGCTTGTATGAAATGCTGATATGACTTGAGATTGTTGTTTCTTACAAAAATTGAAGTATAAGGCTACATTCACACTGCAGTTAAAAGTGACCTGAATCCGATTTGTTTCTGACAATGTGAACAGCACAAGTTGTATTGAATCTGTCATTTCCAAATCTGATTCAGGCCACTTTCAAATGTGGTACTGAATCGGATACATATCGGATTTTTTTTAATGCAACCGCAATCTGAACAGTCAGGTCGCATTTAATGCGGCTTTGACATTATTCTGGATCAACATACAGCTAATGCTCCGCATAAAGACATTGTTAGAGTATTCATTTTGTTTCTCCTCTTCCTCCTTTTTAACATCACCCGCTCACAAATTTGACATAACATATATATATATATACTTATAAATCAGAATTGAGCATTAAGGCCTGCGGTGTGAAGGTAGGGTAAGTCACCCAACATTTGATCTGAAAACCAAATGTGCCCACATCCACATGACGGAAATGTGAAATGTCATGTCAATGTCAATCATATTTTAATTGGTATGGGACATGTGCTATTGTTAGTAACTTTATAAAATCTCAAATGTTACCAAACTGCTGACTTTAAGATTTGGACCTAGTGATTCATAACCTTTACATATACTGTGTTGTATTTACAGAACAGTCTCTTTTTATCTGCTGTGTTGTGTTTTATAATATCTTGCTGTGTCCCAAAAATGACACATCTAAAGTACTGATTTGTTTTCCCAATTACATTTTGGTGACAAACATAATTGCGGCCTAGATAATGTTCATAAGCAAGGTTTTTTTTATTTTTTGGGGTTTTTTTGGTGTGTATGTGTGTTTGGGGGGGTTATTTATGCAGGCATTACAGAGATGTGGTTGGGTGGGTTAGAATCTAGCTGTACAAATCACATGACATTTAATAACATAGACTGAGATGACTCCCATATGTGGTGAATAAACATGTCATATCTTGTGCTTCAAGTCACTGCAGACGTTTCTGTCTTCAGCTAAGACCATGACATTTCATGAAGCTTAACCACAGGCTGTGAAGGCCTAAATAAAGGCATGAGAAAGTTTAATAATGCATGATATTGTATTGGAAAAAACACATAGTGGATAGTAGATTGTTGGAGAGCAAATAAAATACATCAGCAGTGAATTTTTTACTGATATGTTCAGTATCAAGAGTTTGTGACTTTGCTAACATTTCCTCATTATGTTGAAGAAAATGTAATCTACTATGTATTTGTTGTTGCAAATTGGTACCATATAAATGGGATTTTTAGGAACCAACTTTGTTGTTTCTTAATTAAACACTAAACTTCTTCCCTGGAGTTGTCTGTGCTTTCTCATCTCACAGGTAATCTGGGCCTGTATGACAGACTCCAGTCCCGGACCTTCTAGCTTCATTGTTGATTTTTTTTCATTGTGCTTCTCTCCTCTATCCTTCCTTTCTCTCCTCTCAACCCCAACCGGTCGAGGCAGATGGCCGCCCACTCTGAGTCTGGTTCTGCCTGAGGTTTCTTCCCGTTAAAAGGGAGTTTTTTCTTGCCACTGTTGCTCATGTGGGAATGTTGGGTCTCTTTAAAGTTAAAACCTGAAGAGTTCAGTTTAGAACCTGCTCTATATGTAAAGTGCCTTGAGATAACTCTGTTGTGATTTGGCACTATACAAATAAAGATTGATTGATTGATTGATTGAAATGTATGTTAAGTTGTCTTAACCAAAGTGTGACAGATATTAACAGTGACATTTTGGACCAAATGACAAAGCAGCATACACTTCACTCTGTTCTAATTACTACTGAATGAACGTAGCACAATATTACTGTAAAATGTGATGCCTTTGGAAAGACTGCGGTGTATAAAAAGTTATTACCTCTGTGGTGCATAGACACAATGAAAGTTTGATCTTCCAAATTAGAGGCATTGGCACCAAATGCCACTGTTATCAATGACACTGAGATTAATCTGGTTTTCTATCTGCTTCCAAAGTGATTTACTGGGACAGACTATTTGCTCTGACTTGCATATTAAATTAAATCTATTTCCACCTTTGTAGGCCTCTGGAAACATGTGGCAGATATTATGGCTGTGAGTGGCTTTGAAAGGTACATCAAAAGATTGTATCCAAATTCCTAAAACACAACAATGAGATGACTGATTTTTAGGTAGCTTTGATGTGAAATATCTTGATGTTCCCACATATTCTTTTCTTGTAATACAAAATATCTGAGCACGCCGACAGTTGGAAATGATGAGATGTGGCATGAGTTTTGTAAAAGTGGAATACTCTAAAACCTTTTCTCTCAGGTTATATCCAATAACGTGACACCTGTACATGCCGGTATTGTCTTTGGCAGAAAAGTATCCTGTCAGTTCAACTTTAATTAATGACCAAATTAAAGGCGGGTACGCAAAAGTGAAATTCAAACTAATATTCTACAGAAGCCCCCTCGTGACTGTGACTCATTTTGACAGCAGGAATCAAGGAACTTTGTCAAATGATAACATACTAGATTTTTTTAATTGGGCATTTGATATAAAATCATAATATACGGATATAAATATTTATTAACTACTCATCACAGTCTGTAAACGTACACAATGGAAATGAAATTTGAATGATTAATCAAACAGATCTTGATGGAGAAGAAAATGGTTTGGTGGTGAAGATAGTATAATTCAGTCATTATAAGCTCATGAATTGGTAATGGAGCAGGCTAGTTTTCAGCAGAAGATTTTCTCACTTCCAATAAACCCATGGAATGACCTTGGTCACATACTCAAGATAATTATCTCCCAAAATCAATGGTGGTGCCTTTGACAAATGTGATCATCAAGACAACTCAGCGTGCTTGAGTACTGCTTCCTGTTTCAATCACATCTTTTCACACTGGTGTATAGTCTTAATACAAGGCCAAAATAGTCAGTGTTTTGTACTTTCTAACTTTGAAGTTAAAGGGATTCATGAATCCCAATAGGAAAATTATAAGAAATTACTCTTTTGCAGGAGAAATGGTTATGATTACAGAAAGTGAAATTTGAAGAAAAATGGTGTAAACATGCAAATATATACACAAACTGTACGGTGCTTTAACGTATAATGTATGCTCCACGTTCATGTTTATACATTAGCTTTTTATCCCCAAGTTAAAAAAAGAGTTTGGTTGGATGGAGTCCCTGCAAAAAAGCTCTTAACAGATGAATCTGTGTGTTTGATTCACATGCAGCATAAACCAAATTTCCATATGAGATAGCTGTGTCATGCCTGTGTTGTGTCTGTGCTAAAGGCAGAGTACAAATGTTTATCCAAATGACTGGGGCAGCAAAGAAAAATGTATTTCTCACCTTGGAGGTCTGCAGTAAACACTTGTTACAGTACGTACAGTTCTTCATCTAGGAGTTGCATCTTCTTATAATCAATTTCTAACAACATCAATTTTCAACAGAAACGTATTAAAAACAGTGTGTTTTTTTAGACAGATTTCAAAACTTTTGTTCAGGCTGATTGTAAAGAATGTGAGAGAAATGAACCCATCATAATCTCTCCAGTTGACAACTGCTTGACCACAGTCACTTTACTGTGATAACAGGTGGGTTGAAGGTGGGCACTCTTACTGTTTGGCCTCAACATGGCAGCTAAAAGTCATTATTGTTGTTATGAAGGCACAGCGATGACATACGGCAACTGGAAAAAAAATAGCAATTTACTCAGCTACAAAATGACTAACAGAAGAGACTTTGAAGGGTGTTATCACTCTCACAAGTAAACTCAAAACCTGTTTGATACACCAAAATGAAATAATGGTGTAATTTAGAGAGCTTATAAAAGAAAAAAAGCTTCTTGTTTTTCCTGTCTTTATCCTCTTATACATTGCACACTTATTTCACACAGTAAGGAACATTTATGGCCACTATTTCAAAGCCAGAAAGCCCTATTTTTTTCATGATAACAACAGGTAGTTCAGTGCTGCCTGTAATACTCAACTACATAGTGCATTACCATCACACTTATAATGGCAGCAAAAGGTAGTTTTTGTTGTAATTTGCTTCACTAATTACTTCACTATAATTAGAGTTATTAACATTTAGTAGGCCCACACTGATAATAGGCCTACACATACCCCTTTTCCACCGAGCTGGAGCCAGTGCTAGTTCAGAGCTAGTGCTAGAGCCAGTGCTCAGTTGGTGCTACTGTAAGACTTTGAAGTACTTCCATGATTCACCAGTGAGAGGCAGCAACATGACGCAAGGCATCTAGCCTGCCAGAAACGAAGAAGAAGAAGAAGAAGAAGAAGAAGAAGACAGCTCTGGCAAAAAAATGATAAAAATAGTATTTTAATCAACAAATCTTTAACCCTCTGTAAATGCTACGCTAGTCAGCTAATGAATGTTAACCCCGCTAGTCTGCTAATAAATGTTAGCCTCGCTAGCCGGATAATAAACGTTAACCCCGCTAGCAGGCTAATAAACGTTAACCCCGCTAGTCAGCTAATGAACTTTAATCCCGCTAGTCTGCTAATAAACACTAACCCCGCTAGCCGGCTGACGTAATCGGTTCTTGCTTTAGACCAGCAAAGAGTTGGTGTTTGCTCTGGCTCCCGTTCTGAGGCTCCGGGCTGGAGCTTTGGCGGTGGAAAAGCAAAGAACCGGTGCTTAGTCAGGCTCTGGCTCCGAACCAGCACCAGCTCCAGTTCGGTGGAAAAGGAGTAACAGGTATATTGTCAGTCAACACCAGTATTATTCTTGTATATAATGTTACTCTTTTTTTTTACCATATTTTTTTACTACTATTGTTTGTTGTTCTATTGTGTTTGTACGTCCTTATTATGCATTGTTCTTTATTGATTCTATTGATGCTCTTCAGTTTTTTGCTAATCACTTGCTGCTGCAATAATTAAAATGTCCCCATTGTGGGACTAATAAAGGAATATATTATCATCCGGATGCTGCATATACAGAAACCTAAAAGGAAGTGCAGTCTGAGGTTTTAAGCTCTGTTGTTTAGCACCGCTGATGTGAAATAAAGTCCCCCCACCCCCCCCCCCCAAACACTTGACTTAAAAGAATTAATTTTATAACTCATTTTATTGGCAGCACTTTTATTTTTATTGTTTTGTTATTAAAGTATCTTTACAGCTTGAGAAAATGCAATCAACCGTCCAATCCAATTACTGTCATTATTATGATATATTAAAGGCAATTCCGTAGAGCTTGGCTTATTACAGTGGATTCTAGGGGTCATTTGCTGCTTAATTGACTTGCCAGAGAACAGGAAACCACATACCGGAAGGGTTTTCTGCCTGTCTACGTTTCCCCTGTGGCAGTCTCGCTGTTGATCATGGCAGCAGGTGCATATCGCAGGATTACTTTCAGGTGATATGGATAGCCTTGGGAAAGTGGGGAAGAAATGGGCTTTGAGAGAACAAGGAGGAACTGTGCAGTTTAGTTGACACAAGAGTGAGAAAGCATCGAGGAGTGCTGTGTTTGCTGTGCAGGGTCAAGTAGAAAATGCTGAAATAGCTCAGTGACAGTCGGAAATAATTTACTGCAAGCGGCAAAGTTGTAGTACGTGATAGGTTTTTGGAAAAATGCAATTGGTCTGCAGGAAATTGCAAAGTTGGTATAGCTAGTCCTGCAAGATTTAAGGACTATTTGAATTAACCATGATTCAGCCTTGGGGTAATGAATTCCGGCCAGTAATAGTGTTTGTAGCAATAAAGAGATTTTAGAGTTGACATGAATGCATACTGAATAGTGACCTAAAAGGATTTAGAGGTTTTCTGTGTTTTATATCAATATTTTATATCAATTTCTATCCAGAAAAAATGACCAAATTACCTAGTGGAGCTGTTTCTACTGCAATACAAATGGATAAGGGTCTGTTTGGCCATGGACGAATCTGGAAATATTGACAATTTATCAGGTTAATAATTCATCTTCATGTAGTGCAATCCTCAGTGTAATTGTTGCGTAATGCCTCTTAGGATATCTGAACAGTATCTGATGCTGTTTTTTCGTGGGAGAGAAATTAATTATAAAGAGGATGAGATATCAACCAGTGGGACGCTTCACAGAAACTCTGGGGTCCTCCACAAGCCTAATCACATCACTTAAAACATCTTCAGATAAGATTTTTAATGAACTTTTGAGAATCACTTCAGTAAGCCCTATTGGCATCATGTTATGATGCTCAGTCTAGTATCACTGATGGTTCCATGAGGTGTTTGGAAGGGAAGACTGTCAAGGGCATGAATAAGGGCCGTGTTGTTTGAGCCTAATCATCAGACAAGAAAACAGGACTGTGCATTATAAACAACAGTGTACTATCTTTTTCAATTAGTATCTGACTACATTGCTTCATTTCCACTCTGGCTGTGTGAAATGCATTTTCTGACTTATGGAGGTGTGTGGGTACAGCAGTAGAATGAAACACACTTAATACAAGCACAGCACAGACTGTACCTTGTTAGAAAAAAAGGTTTAAATTAATCAATTTAAAAGACAAACATTTCAGTTAAGTGCAAAGAGGAAAAAAAGCAAAGAGGAGGAAACTCCCCATGTGATGCAGCACGGATGCAGCTGGCTTTGCATTTGTTTTCCCTCTGGGAGTAGCTCTCGTGTCCTTAGACAGACCAGGATCCACTCAGCACTGAGCACACTTTGTCATGCGATATTATCTAAGACTATAAGCCCTGTAAGAAGCATTGAATTGAGCTACTGTCCTGCCAAATGGCGAAAAAAAAATTCCACCTTGAATCCTATTTACTGTTACTCAAATATTTGGATATTGCTTTGAAAAATATAACAAGTGCTGCATTGCTAATCCTTATGCAAAACACGGAAGAGGGAGAATTCAAAAGGAATGGCTTGAATAATAAATGCCCACAGCTGGAGAAAAAAAATGTAGGGAAAAAAGGGAGAGGACTGCATCAGCAGATCTGGGACAAACAAGTAGGACAGGGGGGCTTGGCACAGCCTGCAAATTTTGACTAGTCACCCTGTTTTACTACAGGCTATGTGAGCAACTGGAAAACAAAGAACTCAGCACTTGACTTGTATTGCCGAAGCCCCCCCCCCTAATTTGCACACTGCTTACTGCATCATATTCATGTGCCGCCCCCCCCCCCCCCTCCCACCACACACACACAGTTCACTTCCTGTGTCTTTACCTCACTCTCTTTAGCTTTCAGTCCTCCATAATCAGTTGAGAGTCAGCTTACACTAACCCTGTCCCAGTTGTTGCTGATAAATATGATTGTACCTCATAAATCTCTGCCTTCTTGTCGCTTTTGTTCACAAGCAGGAAAGCAGAAGTGACGTTGTACTCTGTTGCCTCTACTGTTGTTCCCTTTTGCACAATGCGAAGAGACATGCAAAACATCTGCAAATCCAAAGCTTCATACTGCATGGAGCAACGTTGGACATCAAACAAGAGCAGGGAGGATTTAAAAGCCACCATGTTGAGCAGAAGAGTCACGATCAATGAGTAATGTTTGGTATTATTATCATCACTATAAAGAGAAGTGAGGTGTCAGTATGGTTACCATGGTAATGTTTTATTGGCTTGAAGTTTTACCTATATCTGTAATGTTTTAACTCCATTTTAAGGATTATTTAACAATGAGGGGACATCAAACCCTATTCACTTGATATTATGTTTTCAAACAGTAATGTATTGAACTGCCATAAGGCTGCCAACACCAACATAGATGATATAAATTATTCCTCAAAATCTTTTGCTCGTTCATTATGATGTACCCACCCATTGGTCATAGTACTCAACAAATAATCGAGATTTCAGTAGAAATACAAGCCGGACAAAAACACTTTTTTCAGTAGAGGTACAGATATGTAAAGTGACTGCTTCAACAATATGCAAGTGACAGACTGGCTCTTTTTGTGGAAAGTGAACTACTTAACTACATTGTGCACTCTGAATTGACATGTTTGTTAGTATTCAGAATGAATGTAGAGACAGATAGGCGAGTAGGCAATAACAGGAACAGTGTTCAAGCAATTGATGCCAGTCAGATTTCTGGAGTGGCAGGGCACTTGCATCCAGTGGACACACCGACAATACAAAAATAACAAAAGCATGAATAAAAAAGGACAGTAAAGAGCCATTCAATCCCAGTGAATACCCCTGTAAAGACTCTTTGACACTGTTGAGAACCATTTGATTATACTCACACTGACCATTGCGTTTAGTGCAGATGTGTGCTTCAGAAGACAAAAGTCCTCAGTTTTACTCCTCTTTACTGAGTCCTAAGCAAACCAATATCTGGCTCTACTAGCACTCAGTCAAATACTTTAAACAAATTTACAGATAATTGTCCACTGAATGGTTCAACTTGATGATTTTCATTAAAATCATCATTTTGCCCCTTTGCTCTGGGCCACACTTAGCTAATAGTCAATTAGATGGGCATCATTAATTATGTCTTTCCTGGCAGACTGAAAACCATTTGCAGCTGGTGGGTTTCATGCCAATGGACCTGCTAAAGTCTTCTATCGGTCTGAATAAAATTGTTTGAATAATGGAAAGATTCACGATAGTCCAAAGTCCAATTTGTTTAAATGCAATCCCTTCTTTGTCCTCAAATCACTGCAGTGCTTTCCATTCTCCATTTGGAAATGCAAGAGGATTTCATGGGTTTAAGACAAGGCCACCAAGCCACCGGTTGAATATGCTAAAAATAATTATAACTACAGCTTCCCTCTGGGATTTTGAAAATCCTACACTACTAATTTGAATGAGTCTTGAGTTTGATCTGTCTCTAGTAATTTCCATAATGACACTAAGTGACCTGCAAAGAGTACAAGTATACAATCTGCAGTTGTGTACAGCTTGGATATGCAATAAATGTTGCTAAGTTACAGTAATTTATATTATGTGTACACACTATATTCTTGAGCAAACACCTGTTTAATATGGCAATCTCTCCTCTTATGTGTAGAAGTATTGCACCGGCTTCTTGTTACTAATTACTGTGTCTGACACATTGCCGCTTTGCCACATTACTATAACCAATATAATGTTTTCCTTTAGGTTTTTTTCTTGTTTGTTTGTTTTTTTACTTCACTGTCAACTGTCAGTTTTAGTGGTAGCTGCATAGTTCTGTCTTCTATCATGTAAACATGTAACCATTGAACAATCATTGGAGGGTTAGGCTTCATCCAGTTTATGTTAATTATTTTTCTTGCAAACATCAACAAAATATGCACTATATAACAATGGTCTGTGATAAACAGGTATTCAAGTCATACTTCCAATAAGAGCAGTAGAATACTGTATTATCCATTTTTTCTTTAACATTTTTCCAAATGTCCAAAATGAGTATGGTCACCGACTATATCACAGTTTCTCCATTATTTGTTGGTGTAATAGTTTGTAAAGACACAAGTTGTCAACCTTCCAATATTTTTTTTCCATAGCTGGTTCCCTACCACTCTCTGACATCCAGAGCATATGTTTTCTCAGGAGTCATCGTCCACTATTGTATTCAGCGCCTGTTCCCATTGTCCTTTGATATATATATAGTGTTACTTGACATGTCTAGCATTAGCTTTTTGTGAATATGGGATTAAAAAAAAAGTAATCATGCAAGAAGTTCAATTAGATGTATAAAATGGGTTTCTATATTGGTTGGTTCTCTTTTGTGATATTGGTTGGTTCTCTTTTGTAACATGGTGTCTAATTTGTAGATACCTACACAGGTCACTTGAGGGTAAGGCAAACTTGTCTTGGAGTTATGAAAAAGATTTAAATGTATTCCCATCAAGCAGTTGTTATTGTATTCAGCCCACTCTCAGTCCATCTTCTATAAACCTTATCACACATGGATGGTAGAAACTATATTTTCTTCTATAACCATGGCCCATGACAGAGCTATATATTCCTTTAGTTGGTTGTGGACTTAAGTCTAGACCTTCAATGTGCGTTTGATCTACATATGATTTTTTTTTTCCAGGAATGTTTACTAAGAAATGGGAGAGCGGATAGTGGTATTCCTACTAGGCAATTTTGTTTCATAGAAACCCATGTGGTCTCTAAATCTTTGACACACCAGGCCACCTGGGCCATCCAGTAGTAAATATTGAGGTAGGGTAAATGCAGAATTCCTTTCTCTTTTGTTGACATCAATATTTCCAACCGTATTCTTGATCTCCTGTGTCACTGGATACATTTATATTGGCTATATTCATTATATTTATTTCATTAACATTTGTTTTTTCCAGTCCTCCCATTCATTTGAATTGGGGTAGTACATTTAGGCTGTAGGTGTTTTGGCTGCAATGGCGCCACAGCGGCCTGTGGCAAGAAAGTTAATCCAGAGTCAACTTTTGGAGGAACACAAACTGATGTCATGCTGCAACTGCCAATCACAGCCTGTGATTCAACTAATCAGAGCTGTGCCATAAGGGTATACAAAGATGTTACCAAGAGTAGAGAAGGACATTTCTCTTCTCATGCATTAGCATTAGCTTACTGCAGCATTTGGTCAGACAGTGGAAACTGGAGAAAAGTAAATCTGATGGAATTACAAGAGTTAAGAATTCAAGTAGTTATTTAATATTACAAGTTAAATGTTAACTTATTATGTTTTTGTAAAAAAAAATAGATACTTCTGAGATGCTTCTATGCCGTTAACAGCATCATTCAGATGTATGGTGTCTAATCATTTCTAATTAGTATAACTGTGTTTGTCTATAATCTTAGAACAAACATATTATTTCTAGTTTTTGGCTCATTTGATTTTCACGTTTTTTTCTCGTTTTCAGTCCATATTTTTACCACTTATTTGCACATTTTCACATCTTCCAAATACTTGTATTTGTAAAATTTGTAAAAATGTATAAAAAGCTTAGACACATTCAAATATGATCCTGATCCTAATTTTGGATAGCAAAATGTCTACGTTGGTTAAAACATGATAATGCAAATTTAAGACTTATACCATAAGACTCAACTTTGTTGAACTGGAAAAACTCTACTCCACCCTTTCACTTTTCAGAAACAGCTGGTATGGTTTAATACTTTATGTTTGTTGCTTGTATTGTGTGGGTTCACTTTCACTAACAAGGTTGAGACATATGTCAGAGGATATGACTTGGAGATAGATTACTTCTTGTGGTTTATTTTGACAATTTTGTGTTGGTGTATAATTCAGATCTGGTAAATATTAAATGGCAACTCACCACTTAACTTTGGAAAGTGAGCATGTTTCTGTCTACACATATATTAGAAGTGAGAGAATACACTTAGCTCTACAGAATTATGGATGAAAACTTGTCTTATTTTTACTGAGCTTGTGGTGACTCTTGACTTCACCTAAGTGCCTCACGTTGTTTTGATTCCCTACTATTTAATGAGATAGAGAAAAGAAGAAAACGAAACAATTAACAGCATAAAAAAGAGCAGATGCAGGTGCAGCAGATTATAGTTTTTCAAGCCAAAAGGTTAAGTAAATGGATTTATGATTGTAAGGTCACTGGTTCAAATCCTGAGACTTGATGGTAAAACTTGAGTAATAACAGTGAATGAATGTAAGGGGCTCTATTGTCTCCACTACTATCTCTCTTTTGAATGTAAAAGGAAATTTTAAGACTTTGCTGCAAGAATCCTCAGAGACTGAATTGACTTTTAATCTTTCAAACAAGAAATATCACAATGTCGATTACTTTGTTTTGAATTTCACTCTGACAGAAAATTAAAACAAAACCAGGAAATAACTTTTTACAAAAATTAGTTTTAGCAGCTAAACATTATATTTTGTTTCACCTAGAGAGTTTCTTCCTTCCTCTGTGTGTGTGTGTGTGTGTGTGTGTGTATGACCTTTTGGATGTGTAGAAGAGCAAAGGACATTAACCAACATTAAATCCTGACCGATCCTGTCAACGTGTCGAGAGACTTCAATGAATGAAGATATACAGCTGCATCTTGTGCATAAAGGCGCACAGTGTTTTTCTCTCAATGGGGAGATACAGCTGTGTGAAGATAACTGCATATGACTCTGTATTTGTTGTACATATTTGTTCATTCCGGCGCTTAAGTAAATCAATAGGATGGGCATTTGATTCTTGCCAGGGGGCACACAATGCTTTCCATATTTGTTCATCCTGTTATCAGACAAGTTGCACACAGCTTTTAACAGAAGATAAAGAGACACCTTCCTTCCAGTCAAAAACAATGCATATGGTACAGGTTATTTACATATATATAGTGGAGATGTGCGATTTGATCACAAGTGGTCACCCAAGACATATGTTAATGCCAGGTGTGTGAACAGGTCCTCTGAGATAACACAGAAATGCACCTACCCCCTCTGTCTTTTTCACCCTGGTGTGTTTTCCAAAATGAAGGTCAGACCTAAACATAACAAGTGAAAAACTCTGAACTCTGCCCTTTGTATAACCCAACGTTTGATTCAATCTGTATTAAGAATTTAATCATTTTAAAAAAACAGATAATGTTGATTTGTAGATGTTATACATTCGAATATTCTAACTGAAGTTTGTGTGATTTAAAATGACTGGGTCATTTATTTATAGATCAAGTACTTTGAGTTAACATGTGACAATACTACTGCCCTGTGACCACCCTTAAGGTGTATTCATGTAAGACTATGCTTGGCTTTTAATTGTTTTTTAAACTTTGCATGAAGAATTATTTGATAGTTGTAGTAAAGGTATTTAGTGGTTGTTAAATGGAGTTGAGCAGAACAGGGCTGAAGAGAAACTTCTTTATTTAAGGCTTGTGCAGGGGGAAAAAAGAAGCAAACAGAGGATCCAACAAAGACTAAACTGAAAACCAGGGCTAAAATACAAACTGAACTAATGAGGGAATGTGGAACAGGTGACTGAACAGGGCAACAGGCAGGGAGCCAGGCAGGGAGCCGATTGGCTGTGGAAGACACTGGGAGCTGATACAGCGCACGTTTGGGAAAACCCAGAGTAAGGCAGGGCTAATGAGGCTAGATGCAGGGCAGGCTTGCAAGACAGTGTGGAGAGAAAGGTGGGCTCGGGATAGAGGGGAAATACACCAGGGCCCTATTCCATAAAGCAGGATTACCAAATAAGCCAGGTTTCTTTCGTTAGTCTGGCTCATTTTCCAGCAGATTCGGTACCATAAAGCAAGCTCATCATAGTTCAAGCTCAGTTACCACGGCAATTTATGCTGGCAAACTAACCTGGTCCGGACCAGACTAATTGTCAGGCTTAGCCTGAGTTGCTGTTTAGCCTGAAAGAAAAGAGATGATTTAATACTATATTATATGGCCTCATTAATCACCATCATTTAAAAAGAAAATCAGTTCACATTAAGTCTATCTATTATCCATCTAGCCATCTATCTATCTGTCTGTCTGTCTGTCTGTCTGTCTATAAACATACATACACACACACACACACACATACTTAGACATATATATATATATAGCCAACTTAATAATAAGGTTAGGGTTAGGGTAGTATGTTTGCTCTGTTTGCAAGTGTGTGTGTGTGTGTGTGTGTGTGTGCGTGTGTGCGTGTGCGTGTGCGTGTGCGTGTGTGTGTGCGTGTGTGTGTGTGTGTGTGTGTGTGTGTGTGTATGCGTGTGTGATGAATGAAACCTAAAATCTGCACCTGCACCTAAAGTCTTATCTTAAATGAAAGTCGACTTCAAGTTTTAACATTCTTTCCTTTTAGTAACTTAAATAGTTTCATCCAACCAAATGAAATTATTTACATTTCATTTAGCAATGAAAATTCAATAAGTGAGTTAGTCGGCGACTTCAAAGTAAACAACCCACTCTCAGTGTTTTCCTTCTGCATCTACATAGCTGCTGCGATGACTCCGCGACATGCAAGGTCACCTGAAGACTGAAAAGATCTAAGGTCTAACTTTGCTCAAAGTCGGCTCCCCACTTCAACTCAAACAGAAAACTCAGGCTGGAAGCCGTGAGGAAGCAACACATTGAGTCGTTGCTGAGCTCAGCAGAAGACCAGCTGAGCCATACGAGGACATACAGAGCCAGTATCCGTGTCAGTTAAGGACACAGAGCCACTGTCATCATCTAAAGATTACAGCAAAATAGGTAAAACTAAATTTTGCTGCTAGTTCATCTGCTTTGTGATCCAAGAGTTGGTGCTATTTAGCTTTGAAACTCTCCACTTAATTTAAGATCAATTTGATTAGTCAGATTACCTTAGCTACAACAAAAATTCAACTTGCCAAAATGTTTTATTGCATTTATCCTAGTTATTTGTCCATTTGTCTTTTCATGCTATTTCATCATTTTTTCATTAAACCATTGTCTTAAGTAAATATTCATGTATCAGTACGTTGTTGTCTGTGCCTTCAGTTCATATCAGAAAATTAGAGGTTTTCATGTGTATTAAAGCACACCACTTTGGGTTAAGAAATAGATTTTTATCCCCTAAAACTGCCATTCAGGTGTCCTTCAACATAGCACTGAAACCTTAGTAGCTTAGTGGATAACAGTAGACAAAGGTTACAAAGAGCATCTCCAAGGTGTACAGTTGTTAAACTGTGACATCATAAATAATAGTGGTGATTCAAAAAAAAAAAAAAAAAAAAAAAAAGCCTGCATTTGATCTGCATGTTTATCTGTATCTGCCTAAAAACAAACAATGTGATTGGCCCTCAAAGGATAGAAAAGAACTATTCTGCTAACAAAAATAGGAGTAGTCATGCAATTTAATATTGCACTATAAAGTTGGGGGATTCCCAAGAGACAGATTAAAAATTATTTATTTTTTGCTCCAGAAATGCTGGAATTATACAGTTCCCATGATGCAACTCAATAACATATTTCATTAGTCCCTCCCTGATGGGTAAATTCCCATGTCTTTCAAACTCCATGACCTCAGTTTGTAAGACAGGCTTTCTGTTACAAATTTGAAGTACCAGTTTGAAGCTCAAGCTGTCATATCAAGTGTGTCAGAACCATAAACAGTTTCAGACAGGAAAGAAGGAAAGATGCTATCACTACCTTATTTCGAATAATAAAAAGAAATTTGATCCTGTTTTAATGTCGTACCACAGAATAATTGTTAAGAGAGAGTATATATTGTAATTAATGTAATTTATTGCTGCCTAGAGGTGTGTGGTGAGGACAAGCAGTAAAGTTTTTACTTATTGCTCACATTGGCTGGACGTGGTGGTGCAGAAGTGGTACAAAGGAAATTTACACTCTTGTCTTTTACACCATGGCCTCTGAAAACTCTAGATTCTGATTAGTTGGAAGATATGAAATGACTTCTAGTAACCAAACAGTAACCAGACATCTATGACACACCTGTTTGTTTGCAGTTGTAAATTAATATTGTAATATCAAATCAAATCAATTTGTATTGTCAATTTGCCTTCACTTCAACACACTGGATAAAATAGGAATAAAAGCCAAATAAATACAGTGAATAAATAATGCTGGGATATTGTTTCTGAGAGGGCAGCAGCTGGAAGAGGGCGTTTAGAGGATGGATCTCTCACAATGTTCCTGCAGCGCTTCAGGAATATCTCCTGTACTGAGGGGAGTGAGGCTCCAATCACCCTCTCTGCAGATCTTACCACCATCTGCAGGGCTTTTTTGTCCGAAGCCTGCAAACCATGTGGAGATGCCATAGGTCAGCACACTCTCTACTGCACCCCTGTAAAATGTGGTGAGGATTTTGGTGGTGAGTGAGGCCTGTTTGAGTTTCCTCAGGAAATAAAGTCTCTTTTGGGCTCTTTTTACCAGTGAGCTGCTGTTGTCGGACCAAGAAAGGTTACTGGTAATCTGGACTCCCACAAACTTCATGTTGGTTGCTGATGCAAAGAGGTCTATGTTCAGGTTGTGACCTTCTAAAGTCAATTATCATTTCTTTGGTTTTGTCCACATTTAGCACCAAGTTGTTGTCATTGCACCAGCATTGCAACAGCTCAACCTCCTCCCTGTACCTAGCTTCCTCATTTTTAATGATGAGACCCACAACTGTCTTGTCATTGGCAAACTTCACCATCAGATTGTGTGTCGATAGTGTGAACAACAGAGGACTAAGCACACATCTTTGGAGGGGACCCAGTGCTCAGTGTGATGGAGCTGGAGATGTTTTTCCCAACATGTACTGACTGTGGCCTCTCAGTCAGGAAGTCCACAATCCAGTGACAAATGATGGGGTTTAGACCTAGGAGGAGAAGTTTGTCCATCAGTCTCTGCGGGATGATTCTGGCGTAGGTGTTTCTCTGTTCCAGGTGGGTGAGTACTGTGTGCAGGGTAGTAGATATTGCATCTTCAGTGGAGCGGTTGGGGCGGTATGCAAACTGATATGGATCCAGTGATGCAGGTAGGCTAGATGTGATGTGTGGTTTGATTAATCGTTCAAAACATTTCATCACTATTGAGGTCAAAGCGATGGGATGATAGTCATTTAGACAGGATACAACTGGTTTATTTGCAACTGGGACTATGATGGAGGTTTTTAGGCATCTGGGGACTATTGAACCATACTCAGATGCAGTGAAGTTTACTGTAGCTAGAAGAGACTGAAGCTAAGCTATTTGTTTAACCACTACCATCAATAAAGACAACAACAAAAAAACAACAAAACATGTAAACATATATATATATATATAAATATAAAACAACCTCTAGAGAAGCAAACACTTAATCTAAAAAGGGTTTGATTTTGCATGAATTTGAATGTCCAGTATTAGTAATTGGACAAAAGAGAGGACTTTAGAAGTAACATTAGATGTGTCGAAGGTGCATCCAGCGGGTCTGAGAGCTGAAGGAAAAGAAACATGAGCAAAACTGCACAGAAAAGAAAAAGAGTGGCAGTGATTCTGTGATAGAGGAAGGGACAAGAAGAAAGTGAGGCATGTGTCTTCCTGTGAGAGAGAGAGCGCTAAATAATTGTATATTATAATTGTGCTGAAAAGACTAAAATAATATTGTGTTTATTATTTATATGTTGAGTACATAAAGCAATCAGTAAAACATTTCTTTCCCTTCTGATTCTGAACATGTCAGGATTTTAAAAGTCTTGGTTCAGCTTTGTGAACCTCTTCCTGTTTAGATATTGCCTACAAACTCAATTTTCAGGCCCAGGAACGATTTAATGATAATTAAAGCAGAAAAGTGATGTTATAATTAATTATATAAATAAATTAACTAATTATATTTTCAATTTGATTGCATATGGCATTTTGTTGGCAAGTGGCCATGGTATAAGTGGTATAAAATCAAAAGATTGTTTATTCTATGATTTTAATAGATGACGTGGGGGGAAAGAAGCACCTGGCAAAAAGAGTAGAGTGGATTGCCTCCAGGGAATCAATGGAAGGAACAACTTGTCAGATATTATCCCTTACATAAATGATCAGACAAGATAACATCTTTGTAGACTGACAGACAACATTTCATAGACAGGTAACTATCCACAGCCAAGTAGCTGCTAATTACTGGTCTATCTAGCATCAAACACACACACAATTTAGCAGTCCACAATCATAATATATAGAAAACGCTGTGCATGTCCACACCAATAATGTCATATGTTACAAATGATTGGATATTAGTTTATTTTAATGATTAAAACTCATCCTTAAACACAACCATTCATTGCAATTCATCATTCTCTGCCTGGGTTTCAGGGCAACCACACCTCTTGGCATACCCCTATTCAACCTCAGTTTCATCCCCCTCATACTTCACTCTTCTTGTTCATGTGTAAAATTATGAAAGCTCTAGATAAGTTTTTACATCTACAGTCACACCTCAATCAAATTATTTATGCTTTGTCTCATGGTGTAATACTTTAAACCTAATTTCATTACACCATGTTAGCAAGCTTTGAGATAAAAGACAAATAAACAGACGAACAAAAGGAACTGAAATGTAAAATACATCTGGGAAAGGGAATGTTTCCCATCTGTTTTCTAAAGCACCACATCACTTACTAAAATATGAATGGTGCTTAGGCACAATGGCGGGATTTAATGCAATCTCCAGAAAGAAAAGATTTTCTTTTTTTTTTCTTGATTGATATGCACAATTTTTTTTGTTCAGGGTATTTAAGTAGAGTGTAACACTCTTGAAACTCCAGAAACTTAAAATGAACTTCGAGGGAGGTGTTTGTTTTTTAAATTTATTGCTGTCATTATACGACCAGCAGCCTGCTACGATAAGGCTTGATTGAGTGACCGAGAAATGCTGATAACAGGAGAATTAGGTGGCTTCATTCTCTATCTCTCGCCATGCAAATCAATGATACCCAGCTGTGAGACACAACAACCCCATAACAAAGAGAAGCTGCTAAATAAAAGACATTTCCTATGTAGCATTTCAATGACTGTACAGCAAATGAGCTCCGGCACCGCTGCACTCACTATTGCTTTGCATTGCAGATGTAATTGCATCTTTAAAAAACATAATGATACAAGCAGGAAGAGTACAAAATGTGCATATTGTTGGAGGTCTGAGGATAAGTGAATAAAATTAGGCAGTAAATAAAATTAAACAGAAATTTGAGTAGAATGGGACAATGCAGAACATCCAGTGCCTTTTCTGTATAAGAACATGTAGAAATGTCTTTATAAATATTAAGCATATGACCACATGCCCCCGAGTTCAACTGTAAATGAACACCCTTTTCTGACTGAATACTATAATGACACAATTTGAAACATGCTGCATTTTGGCACTTTAGATAAGTCTGAGGTCCATGTATTTGGTCGTTCTGATGTGTCAGCTGCATTTTGTGAAAATCTTTCCAGACAACTAACAGCTGATGCTTGATCAAGCCAACAGTCAGCAATCTGACAGTTATTTTTGAGTCTGGTGTGAAATTTGAGAACTGGCTTTCTGACTATCAGCTGATATGAAGTTTCTGTTCTTAACTTTCTCTTGTAACTGTGTCCATCAGCTTATACCCTACAACCCTCTATGGGAAATAGAGTTTGTACAAATAATTCCATATAGTTGATTTTTTTTTATCAACATAGCAACAAGGAAATGTTTATATTGAATGTACATGAAATATGTTCACTGCTAACACGAAATGTTCACGCTGATTGTACTGTTATCTGTATTCCTACAGTATGCGCTCCTGGCAACCACAGCTGCATTAACATTTTTAAGGTTAACTTTAAAGTTCTACTGGTACTTGAATGATTATGTCGACATACTGAGTGAGGTTACTCAGACATCCTTTTCCAACAGCAATAACCTCCAGCTCTATCTGGAGGATCCTAAAACATTCCCAGGCCAGAAGATATTCCTCCAAAGGGAGATGTCCAGTACGCATTCTAACCAGATACCCAATCCCCTCTACTTGCTCCTTTCAAAGCAATGGAGCCTTACTCCAAGATCCTCCCCCTATCGATAAGGCTGAGCCCAGAAATACTGAGGAGGAAACTCATTTCAGTTGCTTCTATCCACAGTCTCATTGTCTCAGTCACTACCCAAAGCTTGTGACCATAAGTAAGAGTCGAAACATAAAGTAAATTGAGAGCTTTGCCTTTGGCGAGGCTACTTCTTTACCACACCAATCTGGTACAACGTCCACATTATGCTGATGCCGCACCAATCCACCTGTCAGCCCTACACTCCACCTTACCCTAATCACTCATAAACAAGATCCCACCATACTTTATCTTCCTCACTTGGGGCAGCAACTCATTCTCAACATGGATCCTCAAGTCTGTCTGTCTTTCTTTTCTTCTGGGTCAATCTGCAAATTCACCTTGCAAGGCTTTAAAAAGGCTTTCTTCATCAGAACCGCTTACTGGATGGTTGAACAGGTTCAGAAGCCCTCCACACTTCTGAACTGGGCAGCTGTTCTGACAGACCATTTCTGTAACTTTCCCATTCCCTATTGAGGATAATTACCTTAATGGCCTTTTTGTTACTTAAACATAGATAGATGGACAAATAATTGCATCACCCCCAAGTTTAAACTGTTTCAGGTCTCACTTGGAGATTCTCTAAGAGTACACTGAAGAAAATACAGTGTTCTTCAGTGTACTCTTAGATGTTGATCGAACTATCACCAGTAGACATGTAAAGAAATGGTACTTCTGCAAAACACCACTGCAGTTTTGTCAAACTCGCCTTCCTAGCACAAAGTCCTCCTTGTAGGCTTTTATGTGAGAGCAACAGTTGTGATGACCTGATCATTCACTTTAATTATCTTTTGATGAGACAGTATCAATAATACTGCGCCACTAAGATCTACACAAAAAAAAGCCCTGTGGAAAAATGCTGAGATCATAACATACTTCATAAGAGACTGCCAAAAAGCTGAAAGGAGGTGGAGAAAATCAAATCTGCCTATTTACTGGTGGACCCTCAGGAACTACAACAGAAGCATAGACCAGGCCACAAAATCGATCCAGAAACACTTTTTCTCAACCATTCATAAACTTATTAATCTCTCCTGTGTTGTTTCTTCTGATACTTTTCAACTGCCAAATGCCATGAATTTGCATCATTTTCTAATGACAACATTCTTAACCTGAGGTACGACATCCGAATAACTAACTTAACTGCTAACAGTCTGTAAACCCAAGTGATGTTGCTGATGCTATAAATAATCTTGAGCCCCCTTGATCCTCTTCCAGCATTTGTGTTTATTTTTTTGTTTGTTTGTTTTTTCACTGGATACCTGTTGTTTTCAGAGCACAATTCCAATTTCTCCATTTGGGTTACAAAGCACTTGTTGATCTGGCTCCACAGTACATCTCAGACATGCTGTCAGTTTATAACCTCAGCAGATCTCTCAAGTCACAAGGTGTAAATCTCCTCCATATGCCTAGAGCACTCTAAGTCTGGTAAAATCAGATTTTATGCAACTGAAAAAACAGTTTGCCTGCTGAACAACATTGTATTATTTCAAAACCAATCTAGAGACTGTCCTTTTTCACTCAAGAATTTTCTTAAATGAACACAGAGTATTTGTTTTTCTTTGTGTGTGTATGTTTAGGATTTTTATGTGTATGTATGCATGAATGTTTCTGTTTATTTGCACATTCATGCAGTTGTATTAATTTATTTATGTAAAGCACTTTGGGTTACTTGTATACCACACTCTTCATGTGAGTACAATGTTATGCATGCCATGAGCAACAATGCACATTGTTATCCCCACACTTAAAGGAACAGTGTGTAGGTTTAGTGGTGAATTTGGACATTGCAGCCAACTGAATACTGCTTCCCTTCTCTTCCCTTCCCTTCCATAAAAGGTTCACATAAAGTTCAAAAGGCCCTCTCTAGAGCCAGTGTGTGGTTTGTCTGTTTTGGGCTGCTATGGAAACATAGCAGGCACTGTGGAAGAGGACCACTCCGTCTGTGGATATAAAGGGCTCATTCTGAGGTAACAAAAACACAGTGCTTCCTATTTTCAGGTGATTATATACTAATTAAAACATACTTAGCAATATAACATTCCACTTCTGTCAAGTCCATTTTGCTGCAACTAAATTCCATACACTGCACTTTTAAATTAGTGTGGCCATTTGGAAGAACACTTATCTTCTGATGTGGTTGGACAAGTTCAACAGACTAGTTCCTTTCGAGCAAACTTGGCCCTTTCCTTCACTCAGTCCTGCACTGGCTCGGATGCCACCGGGGACCCAGCAAAAAAGTTGTGTAACGGATGACAAATATTTAAGTTCATGGGCATTTGCACAGGTAAAAATGAATTAAATGAGGGCTGATAGTCAGTGAGAACATAAAAAAGACAAGCCAGAAATGAAAATGATTTGCAGGTAAGAAGTCATTATAGCATTCATATGTATTATAGCATATGTGTGAGAGAGATCTGTGTGTACACTGCAGTGTGTGAATGTAAATGAATGTGCAGCAGTGACCTTCTTGTAGATACACAGATTATGACTGCACAACAAGTAAAAATGAAAGTGTGGCCTATGTGTTTAATCAGGATTCGTGTCACAGGTCTGATGTTTATGGGTCTGGGGGATCTGGATTTGGCATGGAATAACGGGTCGGTTTGGGTACTGAGCTTTACGGGTATGAGTGGGTGTGGATTTTCACAATTCTACCCATGTAAGTCTCTACCATCACTCACAGAAATAATATATTGTCAGTACCATTGGAAGTCTTCTCCTGTGGCAAGACTGGAAGGATTGTGGCATGTTAGTCAGGGTTAAGGGTGTGGAGATTGCTCAGTGATGTGTGGAAAGTGACATTTTGCAAAGCCCTATTTAAAGCCACATACAACTGCTTACTAGTGTGGTCACCTGCTGGTTGTTGTAGCCCGAGTGACTTGATGGCTTGTCAGCACCTCTGTTCATAATAGCAGACTGACTTACAACAGAGAGTGATGCATGAAAACCCACCTCCTGTCATAATCAGGTACTAATGAAAATACTAATCTCAAGTAACAGGTCCCTTTAATCTAGGCACTTTAAAAAAAAAAAAAAAAAAATTGGGCATGACATCATCCAGAGAGTAACTTGTTAACATCTCTAATTCAAGATCACTCCAAGGCTGCTGAGCCATACAAATGAATACTATTCAGATCCCTGAATACCATATTTTTTTTCATTGCTTCTCCGTATTATATAAATTATTGTTTGTTTTGTATTTGTTTTCAGTGTATTTGTTCCTTTAATGTGATATACAAAGCTTATTATGGCAACAACAAAAGGCCTAATTTTCTTCCTCAGTGATTAATGATGCATGTATCTAATGAATGTATTGACTTTGTCTAATGAATTGGCTATGATTTCTTCGTTTTTTTCTTGATACAAGAATTCTGCAAAATGAAAGCACTAACAGATTCTATGAAAGAACATATTGAATGTGTTTTGGACAAAGTTCAAGTTAGGCTTAATCAGAAAAATTTCGTGACATCAAACGTTAATGCCTGACACTTTTTTTGAAGTCACACTGACAACATCAGTAAGACATTCAGAAGAAAGTGAAACACAAAAAGGAAATGGTTTGGCAAGTGCACTATCAATAAATTGTCTCGTGTGTTTTTCTTTTGAATTCTGACTCTGACGGTGCAACAATATGAACAGCCTAACCTCTAAACTATTAGGAGATAGGCTGATAAAAGTACATTTATATATCTTGAGATGTACTATGCATTGTAAGCATTAAAGTATAGGTTTGACTATTGTCAAGTCTGCCATAACACAATACTCGTGCAAATATGTGCAAGGAAATGGACCTTGGTTGCTGTAACAATTTCTACTCTCCATCCTGACCCTGAAGCTATTCTGCCATTTTGTGCAAAAATACACTCCAAGGTTCAAATGATGCCAACATAAGGGTTTAGCAGTCTGAGCTCAAGTGAGCTGGTATCTTTCAAAGTTATAACCTACAGTATAAAGAACAAAATTAATTCTTTCCTCACAAATTGAATTACACTGGGACACCCAAAATATTAAATGAATGTCATACTGACACTAATGAATTATGAATTGCAGGGCTTTTTCTGGCTTCAGTTGCCATTGTGTTTTTGCAAAATTGGAAATTTTGAATTGAAAAATAGACAGATAGATAGATAGATAGATAGATAGATAGATAGATAGATAGATAGATAGATAGATAGATAGATAGATAGATAGATAGATAGATAGATAGATAGATAGGACTACTCTATGTATTAGCAGTCCTATCTTAAGTAATCACTTGTCAAAACAAGCTATTGCCTTCATACCTCTTGCTTTGTAAATAATCTGTTCTTTCAGCTTTTAATGTGTCATTATGAAAATCTCCATTGGCAGACAGCCTCAGCTGAGGGGCATTTGGTGTGTTGGTTTTCATGAAGAGTGGCTATTTAAAGGAATTTAAAAAAAAACACATATACTGTAGTAGCTCTCCCAAGGGACTATGCAAATGAGATTACAGTTTTACTCATCCAATAACAAGATTTTTTTTCAACTAAATATTTACTGGCTTTCCCTGAAGGTTGTTGCTTGTGTTTGAGCTAATATGCTCAATTGAGCCTAGTTCCGACATTGTTGAAAATGCATTTTAAGTGTACAGGTGCAGCACACATAAAATTATTTATCATTGGTCTAAACAACAACGAGGTTTCATGTGTTTTTGTATATTTGAGACTGTCATTTTCACAGTGACAGATGATAAAGAACCAATACTGTGCCTTGGAAACAAACATCCTATGACTTCTTAAGTACCTCATGTATTGATCAGAGATTTGGTAACACAATACCCCAATGAGGTTAGAGATGCTGGTATAGACTGCTTGGAGGACAACCGTGACAGTGCAGTTTCACACATCAGCCTTGGTAAGCTCTTTTGTTCTGCTCTGTTCCAAACAGTTCTGCTCATTTTGAATATACAGCTCCACACAAGCCAAGAGTTTGGTGATAAGCTTCTTTACCCCAGTGACATATCTGGTTCTAGGTGTGTGTTGGCCTGAGTAGGGTCCATGTCAAACATTGACAAGTGTCATGTCAATATACAAATTCTACATTTTATGACATTAAATACCATTTCAAAATGTAGTCAGAGTAAAACTGTATTTAAGTTATACAAATAATGAGATTCATCACTGCTATTAAAAGAAATCAAAGGGAGTGCCAAGAAGAAATCTATCTACTTACTTTAAATAAATAGTTTTGTCATCAACAGGATACCAGTAAAATCTGTCATCCAGAGTACCAATTATCTGTTTTCTCTTATTTTCTCTTTTTCTTCCTAAATAAAATCCTACAATAAATGTATGTGTGTGTGTAGGTGTGTGTGTGAGTGTGTGTGTGTGTACGAATATATATAGATATTAACCATTAAAGCCAAACTGGCCTGAATTACTCTGAATAGGTAATATTTCGCAGCCAAGATCACTTCAATTTGGCCCTTAGGCAAAGTATCAAGTCTTTATGTCATTAAGATCTGTTGCATTCGAGGCTGGTTGTTGTTAAATCTGAATGAATAGATTTATTGAGTCACTTGGTGGCAGCACATCAAGCTGTAAACACAACACTGGCATACTGTCTGAATGTTAAAGTGTGTTGAACATATAGGGTGAAACAGTTGTCAGTGAGCACATCTAGTATATACAGAGCAACATTTCATTGGTGTCCTGTTTCTAGCTACCTGTCAAATGTCTGTTTTGGTCTCCAACAGTTCCTGCAAAAAATATCTGCCTTTAAAATCCCATTTATTATTTTTTTTGCATTAGTGGTCTAATTTGCAACTTGGGTCCAAGTCTATGTTAGATGCTTTGATCTTTCAGGACTGTTGTTGTTTTCCAGATGGACAGTCTACTGAAGCATTTTTAATTTCCATTGAGATGTCAGGAAGCCTAAAAGGGCTAAACAGAGTAAAAAAGGACATCATGATGTGAAAAAGTAAATACAAAGCCAGCTCTGTACCAGCAGCATGATAATTTGAATCTGTTTGGATAAATCAGATGTTTATTTACCTGCTGTGTATGAGAGTAATTTAGAAAGCTGTAACAACTAAATCCACAAAGGCACAAAAATGAAAGGTCAGAAAATGCATCTCACAATAAGATGTAAAAAGTGATGTTAATGAAATGTCTCGATCAAATTTTTTGGGAACATCTTTTCAATCAACAAAAAGAGAAATTCATTCACGAGTCCCACTATTTATACGAGTCTTGACAAATTTGACTTTGTGTCAACGCCTGTCAAAGAGCATGTACAAAACTGTATGTCAAAACATGTTAAGCCCAATCATATTACCAATACATCTTAGAAGCAGAGCAAAAGGCAGATGGGGAAAAAAATTGTGTACTTCTCACAATTCATGATTTCTCGTGCTCAAGGAACATCCAATTCATATCCCCCACTGAGTATTTCATCCATTGTGCACAGCAGCAAATCTCTACCCCACTTGTCTGGAAGTGTCAGCTTAAAAAAGACTGTTCAGAGCAGTAGGGTTTTTCCTGGGGGTAGTGCTCCAGAACACATAAATGCTTTGCAAATTATAATATAACTTAAAAGATTTTGGAGACCTTACATTTAAGCCAACAATTATTCTGGATAATTCCTTGAGAAAGCACTTTGCCAGTCCCTCATACTCACAACACAATGCTTAACAGGACATATAATAGCACAGCAAGCAAAAATGTATTTACATAGCACATTTCATTTCAAGAAAAATACAATGTGCTTCACAGAAAACGTTATTACTATAAATAAACGCCTCATTTTGAGACATGGAAGATTACATACCTACTGACGCATGGACTTTTAGTCATAATTTACTTGCAAAAGTCTTTTCAAAATAGCTTACAGTTCACTTGAATATGTTTAGATAAAAGAAAACTAAGAACTAAGAAAGAAAAGAACACATATGCACAGACAAAGACTCATTGATGTCTAAGGGCCACATCACCTGTTCAAAAAAACTCAAGGACGAGTGTCCTAGCATGCAGCACTGACAGCAGACAGAATCAGTGATCCACCAAAGCGACATTCTTTAGTGTATTATGATCAGACAATAGTTTGTGAAAAGCTATTGTATGTGGTGGTGAGGCTTCAGCCTTGGATCAAAGCCACAAAAGGAAAAATATCACTGGGTTGGGTTATTATACTGCTGTCATAAGAAAAATAAGAAAAATTCTGATGTCTTTTGCTTTCTTGAATGGAGCGTTTCAGTATGTGCACATACAAGGCTCTCATTTTTACCCTGTCTGTATGTCTGTCTGTATACTTATCTTACCATCCCCAAATACTTGGCTTTGTAGTTGTTTCCTTATTTCTTTGCTCATCTAGGCCACTACATGCTTCCCTTTCACAACATTTAAAA